>NC_056728.1:1815621995-1815650155 GCF_019279795.1 Protopterus annectens | reverse complement strand
AAATTCCTAGCTCTTTCAAGTCCCCTGTTTAAAAACCCACTTTGGCGTAGTTTTTGCACTTGTTCCAACTCAGCAAAGCTCCTCGTGGTCCTGCAGAGTGGTGCTAGCAGCAGAGAGATGAAAAAGAGTGACTGCTGCCTGATTTTAAGTACCTTTTACTACCTTTATCTTTGCGACTGTCTGTCCTCGCCGAAAAGCGAGTAAAAACTGCTCTTTTGTTAGAATTAAGCTGGTTTTCTGCATTCATTTAATACCTGCACTTTAAAGTTTGTCTTTTTGTTGATTTAACTGTTGAGGCTGCTCACTCAAGTGCACTAGCCTTTGTAAAGTGTTTACTGTGCATTTTCTGTTGCCTGTTTAGTAAAAAAGAAAAAAACAAAAAAAGTCCTTGTTTTCCCAACTTTCCTGAGCTAGAATAGTCCCTAATACAGGTATTGATGTATTCTGGACTTTAGAATAGTTCCTGTGTTGCCCATATCCTTACTTGGATAGAAGGAAGCTTCTTTGTTCACCAGTGGGAATGGGGAGATTTGAGCAGCTTATCTGTCCCTGGAGGAGTGATCTCAGCACAGAATCTGTTTGTTCATTGGCCGTTTTGCTCTAATTCCAAGCTCTTTCAAGTCCCCTGTTTAACAACCTGCTTTGGCGTGGTTTTTGTGCTTGTTCCGTCTCAGCAAAGCTCCTCATGGTTCCGCAGAGTGGTGCTAGCAGCAGAGAGACAAAAAAGAGTGACTGCTACCTGATTTTAAGTACCTTTTACTGCCTTTACCTTTGCGACTGTCTATTCTCGCCGAAAAGCGAGTAAAAACTGCTTTTATGTTTGAATTAAGCTGGTTTTCTGGATTCATTTAATAGCTGCACTTTAAAGTTTGTCTTTTTGTTGGTTTAACTGTTGAGGCTGCTCACTCAAGTGCGCTAGCTTCTGTAAAGTATTTACTGTGCATTTTGTGTTGCCTGTTTAAAAAAAGAAAAAAAACAAAAAAAAATCCTTGTTTTCCCACCTTTTCTGAGCTAGAATTGTCCCTAATACAGGTATTGCTGTATTCTGGACTTTAGAATAGTTCCTGTGTTGCCCATATCCTTACTTGGATAGAAGGAAGCTTCTTTGTTCACCAGTGGGAGTGGGGAGATTTGAGCAGCCTATCTGTCCCTGGAGGAGTGATCTCAGCACAGAATCTTGTTGTTTATTGGTGGTTTTGGGCTAATTCCCAGCTCTTTCAAGTCCCTGTATAAAAACCGACTTTGGCACGTTTTTTGCGATTGTTCCAACTCAGCAATGCTCCTCGTGGTCCTGCAGAGTGGTGCTAGCAGCAGAGAGATGAAAAAGAGTGACTGCTACCTGATTTAAATACCTTTTACTGCCTTTACCTTTGCGAATGTCTATTTTCGCCGAAAAGCGAGTAAAAACTGCTCTTTTGTTAGAATTAAGCTGGTTTTCTACATTCATTTAATACCTGCACTTTAAAGTTTGCCTTTTTGTTGATTTAACTGTTGAGGCTGCTCACTCAAGTGCGGTAGCCTGTGTAAAGTATTTACTGTGCATTTTCTGTTGCCTGTTTAGAAAGAAAGAAAAAAACAAAAAAAATCCTTGTTTTCCTGCCTTTCAAGAGCTAGAATATTCCCTAATACAGGTATTGCTGTATTCTGGATTTTAGAATAGTTCCTGTGTTGCCCATATCCTTACTTGAGGAGGAGGATGCTTCTTTGTTCACCAGTGGGAGAGGAGAGCTTTAAGCAGCCTATCTGTCCCTGGAGGAGTGATCTCAGCACAGAATCTTGCTGTTTATTGGCCGTTTTGGGCTAATTCCCAACTCTTTCAAGTCCCCTGTTTAAAAACATGCTTTGGTGCAGTTTTTGCACTTGTTCCAACTCAGCAAAGCTCCTCGTGGTCCTGCAGAGTGGTGCTAGCAGCAGAGAGATGAAAAAGAGTGACTGCTACCTGATTTTAAGTACCTTTTACTGCCTTTACCTTTGCGACTGTCTATTCTCGCCGAAAAGCGAGTAAAAACTTCACTTTTGTTAGAATTAAGCTGCTTTTCTGGATTCATTTAATAGCTGCACTTTAAAGTTTGTCTTTTTGTTGATTTAACTGTTGAGGCTGCTCACTCAAGTGCGCTAGCCTGTGTAAAGTATTTACTGTGCATTTTCTGTTGCCTATTTAGAAAAAAGAAAAAAACAAAAAAATCCTTGTTTTCCCACCTTTCCTGAGCTAGAATATTCCCTAATACAGGTATTGCTGTATTCTGGACTTTAGAATAGATGTCCTTCAAGGATGCATCTGCAGTCCTTACAAATGGGTTGTCCTGTCATCAGGCAGCCCTTCGGTCGGCCGGATTCCAAAGTCTGGGTCTGGCCTCGGCTGGTGTCGCACTTCGCCCGACATCATCACTGTAGGTCTTCAGGTATAAAGGCATCAGCCGACGCCATTATCCCCAGTCTTTCTTGCCGCGTAGCACCCGAAGCAGAAGCTGTTCGCAAGTGCCGGTCGGTCAGATCCAGAGATTACTTCTACCGAATACTACTTCGAAGACTTCTAAAAAGCTAAGTACCCGTTGGGGACTCTTTCTTGCCTCAGCCGATGTCAGAAAAAGTGAATAACTGTTTAACTTGTGGGAAACAAATACCTCATAAAGATTTCCACTCTTACTGCTTACCTTGTTTAGGCCCAGACCACGATGTAGCAGCTTGTTTAGCCTGTGCTTCCTTCAACCGACGAACACTTAGGCGTCGGTCGGAGTTTGCTGAACAGTTTTTCGGCTCAGATTTTGCATACATTATGCCGTCGGATCCTCCGACTACTCAAATTGTTAAGAAACGCAAAGAGAATGACCGACACTCGTGGTCCGCGGTTTCGGCCAAAACCACGGTTAAGCAAGCCACGAGTGTCTCGGTTTCGGGCGAAACCGAGCAAACGGGTCAATCTTCAGCCGAATCCATGACTACTACCGAGGCCCCTTCAACCCTAGTTGAAACGGCCTCTGAAGTTTTGCCTACTACTGTGGTTTCTCAAGAATTATCGGACACCATCCCTTTGGATGTCTTTACTCCAGCACGTGGTGCTGCTAGGCCTCCTGCAGCCATGTCTATAAAGGCCTTTGCCAGGGCTAAAGCAGCCAAATCTGCTAAGTCTGTGCCTGTTAAGCCCCCCTCTCACAGGCCCAGTTCCAGTTCCCAAATGCTTACTCTGGCAGAGAATCTCATCTCTTTAATAAGGAGATCCCAATCTCACCCAGACAGGGCCTCTCAACCTCCAGAAAAGAGGCCTAGAGCAGAGCCCCCTGAGCCAGTGTCCTCAGATGAATCTTCTGATGATACAGACAATACAGACCATCCAGAGGCTCCTTTTTCTACTTATGAAGACTCCGATGCAGAAGAATCGATTCCTTCTGCCTCTCCACCAGAGGAATTTTCTTTTGGGGAAACCTTACATGCCATGAGAGAGCAATTCCAATGGCAGGGTCAAGATTTCTCAGATTCAAGAAAAAGGCTTAGGACCTTTTTACACATACTGCAACATAGGCCTTTAGCTATACCTCCAGTTCTTCCTGTTGTGGATGATGCATTTAATGATGCTTGCACTGCTCCTGATACTTTACCTCCAGCCCCTGCCAAGCCCGACAGGTTTTACAGGGTCCCGGACACTCACCACCACTTATACAAGGCTCCTTTTGCAGATCCTGAGACTATCTCCCAGGGGCCTAAGGCAGTAGCTTCGACCTCAGCGAAAAACCCTCTCCCTTCTGAAAGGGAATCCAGGTCCTTAGAGAGATGGGGTAAAAAAGTATACACCTCTGCTACTCTCTCAGCTAGAGCTTTGAACTGTCAGTTTCATATGATCCAATACCAAGAGTTTATGCTTGATCAGTTAACTAAGAAACTGTCCTCTGATGATTCCTTAGATAAGAAATATGTTCTAGAAATGGTGAATAACATTCAGCAGGTTAGTAACCATTCTTTAAAATGTGGCTATGATGCACTGGAGGCTTCATTTAGATCTGCCATGACTGGCACAGTTATAAGAAGGCATGCATGGCTGAAAGAACAGGTCTTGCCGGATCATGTTAAAGCAAAGCTATTAGATGCTCCTATGGATAAGGTCAGTCTATTTGGTTCTCCTGCCCAACAGGTAATGAAGAAAATGGAAGAGAAGGCAAAATCTGTACAAACAGTTAAATATTTCTTACAGGTTCAGCCCCCAAGGTTTAGCAGGAACTGGCCTTCCAAAAATTG
The DNA here is from genome assembly GCF_019279795.1 of Protopterus annectens. Lineage (NCBI taxonomy): Eukaryota > Metazoa > Chordata > Ceratodontiformes > Protopteridae > Protopterus > Protopterus annectens. Next base: position 1,815,645,925 of record NC_056728.1, on the reverse strand, counting down.
GTCCTTTCCAGACTCCTCTAAAACTCAGAGAGGCAGGAATAGGCGTTCAAGAGGCAGAAATCAATCCAGAGGAGGTGCCTACAGGGGATGCCAGTGGCAAGGCAATAACCAACGAGGCACAGATACAACCACTACCACTGCAACAGGACAATCACAGTGACTTGGCTCTGACACCGCCTACCAGGGAACAAATAGCAGCACCCTTAGGCGGAAAGTTAGCCTTATTTTCAAAAAACTGGCACTATATTACAAGAGACAAGTGGATTTTGCAAACTATAGACCAAGGCTACAGGTTTCACTTCCACACCTTACCAATAAAAAGAGGAATGCCAAACCTGCCACCAAATCAAAAGGCAGAAGCTCTAAAACAAATAGCTCAATTAACAAAGATGAGAGCTGTGGAAAGGGTACCACCTACAGAACAGGGCAAGGGATTTTACTCCAGACTCTTCCTAGTACCAAGAAAAGAGAAAAGTTGGAGACCTATTCTCGACCTGTCCGCTTTAAACACATTCATCATTGTTCCAAAATTCAAAATGCTGACCCTACAGCAACTTCTTCCCATGCTGGGCAAGGAGTATTGGCTGGTAACTCTAGATCTCAAGGAGGCATACCTGCACGCCCCATACGACCATATTGCAGAAGATACCTCAGATTTCTTGCAGGATCAGAGCATTATCAATTCTCAGCATTGCCCTTTGGCTTATCTACTGCGCCCAGAGTGTTCACGAAATGCCTGGCATCAGTAATCGCTCACTGCAGGCTTCAGGGAATCGAAATTTATCCATACCTGGACGACTGCCTGATACAAGCGGACAACAAAAACAAGCTGACACAAGACTTACAAAGAGTCCTTTGTTTACTACAAGCCCTGGGATACACAGTCAATTTAAAAAAGTCAAGACTGATACCATCCCAAACAAGAACATTCTTGGGTGCAGAATTGGACACAGTAAAACAGATGGCATTCCTAACTGCAGAAAAACAAGAACAACTTCCTCTTTACTTCTTGGCATTAACAAAGCAGAACAAACTAACAGCAAGGAAAGTACTGCAGGCCTTGGGCTTCATGGCATCCTGCATAATCCTGGTCCCCCATGCCAGACTGCATATGAGAAAGCTACAGTGGTACCTAAAGAATTTATGGTCTCAACACAGACACAGCTTAGAAACCGAAATACCACTAATCCCATGCCTTAAACAAGAGTTCCTATGGTGGGCTCAGGCATGCCAGTCAAACCCAGGTTTGTCCTTCCACAGCATTCAACCAAGCCAAACCATCACAACGGATTTCAGACCTCGGTTGGGGGGCCCACATGCTGGACAAGTGCATTCAAGGCTTATGGACTCCAGATCAGCTGCACCTACACATAAATCAAAAAGAAATGCTGGCAGTAAAACTAGCAATCCAGAATTTCAAACCATTCCTCAAAGAAGGCCAATTGATGATAAGGACAGACAACACCACAGTCATGTGGTACATCAACAAACAGGGAGGCACTCATTCAAAAGCGAGTAAAAACTGCTCTTTTGTTACAGTTAAGCTTGTTTTCTGCATTCATTTAATACCTGCACTTTAAAGTTTGTCTTTTTGTTGATTTAACTGTTGAGGCTGCTCATTCAAGTGCAGTAGCCTGTATAAAGTATTGACTGTGCATTTTCTGTTGCCTGTTTAGAAAAAAAAATATCCTTGTTTTCCCGCCTTTCCTGAGCTAGAATAGTCCCTAATACAGGTATTGATGTATTCTGGACTTTGGAATAGTTCCTGTGTTGCCCATATCCTTACTTGGATAGAAGGAAACTTCTTTGTTCACCAGTGGGAGTGGGGAGATTTGAGCAGCTTATCTGTCCCTGGAGGAGTGATCTCAGCACCGAATCTGTTTGTTCATTGGCCGTTTTGGTCTAATTCCAAGCTCTTTCAAGTCCCCTGTTTAACAACCTGCTTTGGCGTGGTTTTTGTGCTTGTTCCGTCTCAGCAAAGCTTCTCATGGTTCCGCAGAGTGGTGCTAGCAGCAGAGAGACAAAAAAGAGTGACTGCTACCAGATTTTAAGTACCTTTTACTGCCTTTACCTTTGCAACTGTCTATTCTCGCCGAAAAGCGAGTAAAAACTGCTTTTATGTTTGAATTAAGCTGGTTTTCTGGATTCATTTAATAGCTGCACTTTAAAGTTTGTCTTTTTGTTGATTTAACTGTTGAGGCTGCTCACTCAAGTGCGCTAGCTTCTGTAAAGTATTTACTGTGCATTTTGTGTTGCATGTTTAAAAAAAGAAAAAAAGAAAAAAAAATCCTTGTTTTCCCACCTTTTCTGAGCTAGAATAGTCCCTAATACAGGCATTGCTGTATTCTGGACTTTAGAATAGTTCATATGTTGTCCATATCCTTATTTGGATAGAAGGAAGCTTCTTTGTTCACCAGTGGGAGTGGGGAGCTTTGAGCAGCCTATCTGTCCCTGGAGGAGTGATCTCAGCACAGAATCTTGTTGTTTATTTGCCGTTTTGGGCTAATTCCCAGCTCTTTCAAGTCTCCTGTATAAAAACCCACTTTGGCACGGTTTTTGTGATTGTTCCAACTCAGCAATGCTCCTCGTGGTCCTGCAGAGTGGTGCTAGCAGCAGAGAGATGAAAAAGAGTGACTGCTACCTGATTTTAAATACCTTTTACTGCCTTTACCTTTGCGACTGTCTATTCTCGCCAAAAAGCGAGTAAAAACTGCTCTTTTGTTAGAATTAAGCTGGTTTTCTGCATTCATTTAATACCTGCACTTTAAAGTTTGTCTTTTTGTTGATTTAACTGTTGAGGCTGCTCACTCAAGTGCGGTAGCCTGTGTAAAGTATTTACTGTGCATTTTCTGTTGCCTGTTTAGAAAGAAAGAAAAAAACAAAAATAAATCCTTGTTTTCCTGCCTTTCCTGAGCTAGAATATTCCCTAATACAAGTATTGCTGTATTCTGGATTTTAGAATAGTTCCTGTGTTGCCCATATCCTTACTTGAGGAGGAGGATGCTTCTTTGTTCACCAGTGGGAGAGGAGAGCTTTGAGCAGCCTATCTGTCCCTGGAGGAGTGATCTCAGCACAGAATCTTGTTGTTTATTGGCCGTTTTGGGCTATTTCCTAGCTCTTTCAAATCCCCTGTTTAAAAACCTGCTTTGGTGCAGTTTTTGCACTTGTTCCAACTCAGCAAAGCTCCTCGTGGTCCTGCAGAGTGTTGCTAGCAGCAGAGAGATGAAAAAGAGTGACTGCTACCTGATTTTAAGTACCTTTTACTGCCTTTACCTTTGCGACTGTCTATTCTCACCGAAAAGCGAGTAAAAACTGCTCTTTTGTTAGAATTAAGCTGGTTTTCTGCATTCATTTAATACCTGCACTTTAAAGTTTGTCTTTTTGTTGATTTAACTGTTGAGGCTGCTCACTCAAGTGCGCTAGCCTGTGTAAAGTATTTACTGTGCATTTTCTGTTGCCTGTTTAGAAAAAAGAAAAAAAAAAATCCTTGTTTTCCCACCTTTCCTGAGCTAGAATATTCCCTAATACAGGTATTGCTGTATTCTGGACTTTAGAATAGTTCCTGTGTTGCCCATATCCTTACTTGGATAGAAGGAAGCTTCTTTGTTCACCAGTGGGAGTGGGGAGCTTTGAGCAGCCTATCTGTCCCTGGAGGAGTGATCTCAGCACAGAATCTTGTTGTTTTTTGGCCGTTTTAGGCTAATTCCCAGCTCTTTCAAGTCCCCTGTTTAAAAACCCACTTTGGCATGATTTGTGCGCTTGTTCCGACTCAGCAAAGCTCCTTGTGGTCCTGCAGAGTGGTGCTAGCAGCACAGAGATGAAAAAGAGTGACTGCTACCTGATTTTAAGTACCTTTTACTGCCTTTACGTTTGCGACTGTCTGTTCTAGCCGAAAAGCGAGTAAAAACTGCTCTTTTGTTACAATTAAGCTTGTTTTCTGCATTCATTTAATACCTGCACTTTAAAGTTTGTCTTTTTGTTGATTTAACTGTTGAGGCTGCTCATTCAGGTGCGGTAGTCTGTGTAAAGTATTTACTGTGCATTTTCTGTTGCCTGTTTAGAAAAAATATATCCTTGTTTTCCCGCCTTTCCTGAGCTAGAATAGTCCCTAATACAGGTATTGCTGTATTCTGGACTTTAGAATAGTTCCTGTGTTGCCCATATCCTTACTTGGATAGAAGGAAGCTTCTTTGTTCACCAGTGGGAGTGGGGAGCTTTGAGCAGCCTATCTGTCCCTGGAGGAGTGATCTCAGCACAGAATCTTTTGTTTATTGGCCATTTTGGGCTAATTCCTAGCTCTTTCAAGTCCCCTGTTTAAAAACCCGCTTTGGCGTGGTTTTTGCACTTGTTCCGACTCAGCAAAGCTCCTCAAGGTCCTGCAGAGTGGTGCTAGCAGCAGAGAGATGAAAAAGAGTGACTGCTACCTGATTTTAAGTACCTTTTACTGCCTTTACCTTTGCGACTCTCTATTCTCACTGAAAAGTGAGTAAAAACTGCTCTTTTGTTAGAATTAAGCTGGTTTTCTGCATTCATTTAATACCTGCACTTTGAAGTTTGTCTTTTTGTTGATTTAACTGTTGAGGCTGCTCACTGAAGTGCACTAGCCCGTGTAAAGTATTTACTATGCATTTTATGTTGCCTGTTTAGAAAAAAAAAAAAAACCCAAAAAATATCCTTGTTTACCTGCCTTTCCTGGGCTAGAATAGTCCCTAATGCAGGTATTGCTGTATTCTGGACCTTAGAATAGTTCCTGTGTTGCCCATATCCTTACTTGGATAGAAGGAAGCATCTTTGTTCACCAGTGGGAGTGGGGAGCTTTGAGCAGCCTATCTGTCCCTGGAGGAGTGATCTCAGCACAGAATCTTGTTTTTAATGGCTGTTTTGGGCTAATTCCTAGCTCTTTCAAGTCCCCTGTTTAAAAATCCGCTTTGGTGCGGTTTTTGCACTTGTTCTGACTCAGCAAAGCTCCTCTTTGTCCTGCAGAGTGGTGCTAGCAGCAGAGAGATGAAAAAGAGTGACTGCTATCTGATTTTAAGTACCTTTTACTGTCTTTACCTTTGCGACTGTCTATTCTCACCGAAAAGCGAGTAAAAACTGCTCTTTTTTTAGAATTAAGCTTGTTTTCTGCATTCATTTAATACCTGCACTTTAAAGTTTGTCTTTTTGTTGACTTAACTGTTGAGGCTGCTAACTCAGGTGCGCTAGCCTGTTTAAAGTATTTACTGTGCATTTGCTGTTGCCTGTTTAGTAAAAAAAGAAAAAAACTAAACAATATCCTTGTTTTCCTGCCTTTCCTGAGCTAGAATAGTCCCTAATACAGGTATTGCTGTATTCTGGACTTTAGAATAATTCCTGTGTTGCCCATATCCTTACTTGGATAGAAGGAAGCTTCTTTGTTCACCAGTGGGAGAGGGGAGCTTTGAGCATCCCATCTGTCCACGAAAAAGTGATATCAGCACAGAATGTTGATGTTTACTGGCCGTTTTGGGCTAATTCCCAGCTCTTTCAAGTCCCCTGTTTAAAATCCCACTTTGGCACGGTTTTTGCGCTTGTTCCGACTTAGCAAAGCTCCTCGTGGTCCTGCAGAGTGGTGCTAGCAGCAGAGAGATGAAAAAGAGTGACTGCTACCTGATTTTAAGTACTTTTTACTGCTTTACCTTTGCAACTGTCTATTCTTGCCAAAAACCGAGTAAAAAACTGCTCTTATTTTAGAATTAAGCTGTTTTTGTGCATTCATGTAATACCTGCACTTTAAAGTTTGTCTTTCTGTTGATTTAACTGTTGAGGCTGCTCACTCAAGTGTGCTAGCCTCTGTAAAGTATTTACTGTGCATTTTCTGTTGCCTGTTTAGAAAAAAAGAAAAAAAAAAACAAATCCTTGTTTTCCTACCTTTCCTGAGCTAGAATAGTCCCTAATACAGGTATTGCTGTATTCTGGACTTTAGAATAGTTCCTGTGTTGCCCATATCCTTACTTGGATAGAAGGAAGCTTCTTTGTTCACCAGTGGGAGTGGGGAGCTTTGAGCAGCCTTTCTGTCCCTGGAGGAGTGATCTCAGCACAGAATCTTGTTGTTTATTGGCCATTTTGGGCTAATCCCTAGCTCTTTCAGGTCCCCTGTTTAAAAGCCTGCTTTGGCGTGGTTTTTATGCTTGTTCCGACTCAGCAAAGCTCCTCATGGTCCTGCAGAGTGCTGCTAGCAGCAGAGAGATGAAAAAGAGTGACTGCTACCTGATTTTAAGTACCTTTTACTGCCTTTACCTTTGCGACTGTCTATTATCACCGAAAAGCGAGTAAAAACTACTCTTTTGTTAGAATTCAGCTGGTTTTCTGCATTTATTTAATACCTGCACTTTTAAGTTTGTCTTTTTGTTGATTTAACTGTTGAGGCTGCTCACTCAAGTGCGCTAGCCTGTGTAAAGTATTTACTGTGCATTTTGTGTTGCCACTTTAGGAAAAAAAAACAAAAAAAAAATCCTTGTTTTCACGCTTTTCCTGAGCTAGAATAGTCCCAAATACAGGTATTGCTGTATTTTGGACTTTAGAATACTTCCTGTATTGCCCATATCCTTACTTGGATAGAAGGAATCTTCTTTGTTCACCAGTGGGAGTGGGGAGCTTTGAGCAGCCTATCTGTCCCTGGAGGAGCGTTCTCAGCACAGAATCTTGTTGTTTATTGGCCATTTTGAGCTAATTCCTAGCTCTTTCAAGTCCCCTGTTTAAAAACCCACTTTGGCGTCATTTTTACACTTGTTCCGACTTAGCTAAGCTCCTCGTGGTCCTGCAGAGTGGTGCTAGCAGCAGAGAGATGAAAAAGAGTGACTGCTACCTGATTTTATGTACCTTTTACTGCCTTTACCTTTGCGACTGTCCATTCTCACCAAAAAGCGAGTAAAAACTGCTCTTTTGTTAGAATTAAGCTGGTTTTCTGCATTCAATTAATACCTGCACTTTAAAGTTTGTCTGTTTGTTGATTTAACTGTTGAGGCTGCTCACTCAAGTGCGATGGCTAATGTAAAGTATTTACTGCACATTTTCTGTTGCCTGTTTAGAAAAAAAAGAAAAAAAAATCCTTGTTTTCCCGCCTTTCCTGAGCTGGAATCGTCCCTAATACAGTTATTGCTGTATTTTGGACTTTAGAATAGTTCCTCTGTTGCCCATATCCTTACTTGGATAGAAGGAAGCTTCTTTGTTCACCAGTGGGAGTGGGGAGTTTTCAGCAGCCTATCTGTCCATGGAGGAGTGATCTCAGCACAGAATCTTGTTGTTTATTGGCCGTTTTGGGCTAATTCCCAGCTCTTTCACATCCCCTGTTTAAAAACCCGCTTTGGTGTGGTTTGTGCAGTTGTTTCGACTCAGCAAAGGTTCTCGTGGTCCTGCAGAGTGGTGCTAACAGCAGAGAGATGAAAAAGAGTGACTGCTACCTGATTTTAAGTACCTTTTACTACCTTTACCTTTGCGCCTGTCTGTCCTCGCCGAAATGCGAGTAAAAACTGCTCTTTTGTTAGAATTAAGCTGGTTTTCTGCATTCATTTAATACCTGCACTTTAAAGTTTGTCTTTTTGTTGATTTAACTGTTGAGGCTGCTCACTCAAGTGCGGTAGGCTGTGTAAAGTATTTACTGTGCATTTTCTGTTGCCTGTTTAGAAAAAAAGAAAAAAACAAAAAAAAATGCTTGTTTTCCTGCCTTTCCTGAGATAGAATTGTCCCAAATACAGGTATTGCTGTATTCTGGACTTTAGAATAGTTCCTGTGTTGCCCATATCCTTACTTGGATAGAAGAATGCTTGTTTGTTTACCAGTGGGAGTGGGGAGGTTTGAGCAGCTTATCTGTCCCTGGAGGAGTGATCTCAGCACAGAATCTTGTTGTTTATTGGCCATTTGGGGCTAATTCCCAGCTCTTTCAAGTCCCCTGTTTAAAATCCCACTTTGGCCCAGTTTTTGTGCTTTTTCCGACTCAGCAAAGCTCCTTGTGGTCCTGCAGAGTGGTTCTAGCAGCAGAGAGATGAAAAAGAGTGACTGCTACCTGATTTTAAGTATCTTTTACTGTTTTTACCTTTCTGACTGTCTGTTCTTACAGAAAAGCTAGTAAAAACTGCTCTTTTGTTAGAATTAAGCTGGTTTTCTGCATTCATTTAATACCTGCACTTTAAAGTTTGTCTTTTTGTTGATTTAACTGTTGAGGCTGCTCAATCAAGTGCGCTAGCCTGTGTAAAGTATTTAGTGTGCATTTTGTGTTGCCTGTTTAGAAAAAATGAATAAAACAAAAAAAATCCTTGTTTTCCCACCTTTCCTGAGCTAGAATAGTCACTAATAAAGGTATTGCTGTATTTTGGACTTTAGAATATTTCCTGTGTTGCCCATATCCTTACTTGGATAGAAGGAAGCTTCTTTGTTCACCAGTGGAGTGGGGAGCTTTGAGCAGGCTATCTGTCCTTGGAGGAGTGATCTCAGCACAGAATCTTGTTGTTTATTTGGCCGTTTTGGGCTAATTCGTAGCTCTTTCAAGTCCGCTTTTTAAAATCCCGCTTTGGCGCATTTTTTGTGCTTGTTCCAACTCAGCAAAGCTCCTCGTGGTCCTGCAGAGTGGTGCTAGCAGCAGAGACGAAAAAGAGTGACTGCTACCTGAGTTTAAGTACCTTTTACTGCCTTTACCTTTGTGACTGTCTATTCCCACCGAAAAGTGAGTAAAAACTACTCTTTTGGTAGAATTAAGCTGGTTTTCTTCATTCATTTAATACCTGCACTTTAAAGTTTGTCTTTTTGTTGATTTAACTGTTGAGGCTGCCCACTGAAGTGCACTAGCCTATGTAAAGTATCTACCGTGCATTTTGTGTTGCCTGTTTAGAAAAAAAGAAAAAAAAACAAAAAAATCCTTGTTTTCCTGCCTTTCCTGAGCTTGAATAGTCCCTAATACAGGTATTGCTGTATTCTGGACTTTAGAATAGTTCCTGTGTTGCCCATATCCTTACTTGGATAGAAAGAAGCTTTTTTGTTCCCCAGTGGGAGTGGGGAGCTTTGAGCAAGCCTATCTGTCCCTGGAGGAGTGATCTCAGCACAGAATCTAGTTGTTTATTGGCCATTTTGGGCTAATTCCCAGCTCTTTCAAGTCCCCTGTTTAAAAACCCGCTTTGGCGTGGTTTTTGCATTTGTTCCAACTCAACAAAGCTCCTCGTGGTACTGCAGAGTGGTGCTAGCAGCAGAGAGATGAAAAAGAGTGACTGCTACCTGATTTTAAGTACCTTTTACTGCCTTTACCTTTGCGACTGTCTATTCTCGCTGAAAAGCGAGTAAAAACTGCTCTTTTGTTAGAATTAAGCTGGTTTTCTGCATTCATTTAGTACCTGCACTTTAAAATTTGTCTTTTTGTTGATTTAACTGTTGAGGCTGCTTACTCAAGTGCGCTAGTCTGTGTAAAGTATTTACTGTGCATTTTCTGTTGCCTGTTTAGAAAAAAAGAAAAAAACAAAAAAAATCCTTGTTTTCCCACCTTTCCTGAGCTAGAGTAGTCCTTAATGCAGGTATTGCTGTATTCTGGACTTTAGAATAGTTCCTGTGTTGCCCATATCCTTACTTGGATAGAAGGAAGCTTCTTTGTTCACCAGTGGGAGTGGGGAGCTTTGAGCAGCCTTTCTGTGTCTGGAAGAGTGATCTTAGCACAGAATCTTGTTGTTTATTGGCTGTTTTGGGCTAATTCCTAGCTGTTTCAAGTCCCTGTTTAAAAACCCGCTTTAGTGTGGCTTTGCGCAATTTTGCACATAGCGCAGCATCCAGCAGCGCCGCCTAAACAGGTTTAAACTATTACCGGCTCCACAGAGTCTGCACTTCACTTTTTCCCTTCAAACTTAACTGTATCTCAAAGGAAGCACTCTATTTTCACTTTCTAACCTTTCACTTACACTTAGAAGAAATTTCAAAGCACTAAAACCTCTCTTATACTCTTCTAAACACTTAACTGATCCTCCTAGATCAGTCAAAAGTAGTAATCATAAATATCCTGATATGTCCAAAGGTCAGTTTCATGTGTACTCTCCAGTCCAGCTTGTGAATATGGGAATCTTAAGGCAATGTTACAACTGCCTTATGTACACAGACAACACTCTCTTCCTCCCAACAAATTCAAATGTATGTGAGAGATGCAACTATATTGCCAAACTGGAGGCTGAGCTCTCTCGACCCATGACTGGCACAGTCAATCAGGAGAAGAAGGTAACAACACACACCACAAATCCAGTCTCACATAGACCTATAACAACAACAAACCAAACACATAAACACACAAAAACATACTCGGAGGCTCTAAATAAAAATCTGCCTAAGCAGCGGAGACCTCCAAAGCAGACACCCAAACAACTGTTACCCCACAACAATACCCATGTATCACATAGTCCGCAAAGTCAGTGTGCCACACAGTCACAGCCCTTAAGGCTAAACAACACACCTAATACACTTGTAATAGGTAACTCTATAGTCAGAAACACTGACGTCCCACTCACTGGCTGAACAAGGAGAAGGTCACTGTAAGCTGTCTTTTGGGTGCCAGGATCCGCCACATAACACACGCACTCAGGTCACTCCAAAGCAAGTACAAATATGACTCCGTTATTGTTCATGCTGGTGTGAATGACCTGAGACGTACCTCCCTGGACTACATAAATTGAGACATAGAGGAGCTCTCTGATCATGTAGCCCAGGCTGGTATGACCCTGACCTTGAGTACCATCTTACCCTCACCAAGAATGATGCCACAGTATAAAGACAAAATGCTAAGTTTTAACAATTGGCTGAAGTATTGGTGTCATTCAAAGGGGATCCAGTGTCTGTCAGCCTGGGATGACATGCTCGACAAGCCACGTAGCTTCGCTAGGGATGGCTTGCACCTGTCACCCCTGGGTTTTTGAATGCTGGCTAAGGCTCTTGCCACCCCCATAGTGCCTTTTTTAGGCAAGGCTCAAAAGACAAACCCACCTCCATAGACAATACAAGGAAAAGAAACTAAGGGTAATGCTGCTCAACGCCAGAAGTCTAGACCTCAGAGGATGCACGCACTTGAGACTCTCCTCGGTATGGAGAACATCGATGTCTGTGCAGTAACAGAAACCTGGTTCAAGGCTCCCGAAAGCATCCCAGCACTACCAGGTTATACTTCAAACCATGCTTTATGGCCACAAAACTCGGACCGAACCACAAAAGGAGGGGGAGTATCCATATACATCAAAAATACCCACACCTCCAGGTTAGTAGCACTGCATGAAGCAACAGAAACCATCCATGTGCAACTAACAGTGGGCAAAACTGCCTTTCAGTTTATAGCCTGCTACAGACCACCCTCCCAAACTCAGGAACCCCACTCGGCCTTCCTGAGAACACTGGAGAACATGAAGGTCTCTCCAAACACCATTATATTGGGTGACTTCAACTACCCAAACATTGACTGGGTAAACTACTCAAGCCCAGACACCCTCGCCCAATGGTTCCTAGAATTTATAAACTCAAATGCTATGGAACAACTGGTCACCACCCCCACAAGAGGGGAAAACATATTGGACCTGGTCATCACAAACATAGGGACTCTATGTTCCACACCAGTGGTATACCGCTCACTGGTAAGGTCCGACCACAAGTTAATCTCACTGGACATTCATATCCCGTCCCCACCCCCAGCCAAAGTAACCACGGTGAAGAATTTCTCAAAAGCAAAATTCACACTTCTCAAAACCGAGGTGGTATCCTTCAAAGCCCCTGGGCCAGTGGAAAACACAGCTCAAACCGCAGAATCCTTCACAAACGCATTCTATGGACACCTACAGGAATGTATGGATCGTGCTTTCCCAGATAAAACCAAGACTCACTCCTCCAAAGGCAGGAGACCTGTCTGGTGGACCCCGGCCATAAATAAGCTATACAACAAAAGGAGGAAGCTACTACATGATAGAGCAAAATCCCAAAAAGGGAAGGTATCTCTGATCAGTACTAGCAAGAAGCTACGATCCCTCATAAAATCATCTAAGGCCAGTTTCGAAAGACAAATTGCACAAGATACTAAGGACAATCACAAGGCCTTCTTTAGTTATGTCAGGAACCTGGGCGGCAACTCCCAGATATGCTCCGAGTTAGTGCAAAATGATAAAAAATACACTGAACCCACAGACATTGCCAACATCCTGGCAGACAGGTTCAGTGCAAATTTCTCCCCCCATCCCCCCAAAAAGAGCAAATCTCCATCCCAACAGAGTGTAGCCTCCCAGACATCACAGATGAACAGGTAAGAGCTGCCCTCTCCAAAGCAAAAAACACAGGATCAATGAGACCGGACGGTGTCCCGGGCTGCGTCTTACACGAACTACAAGATGAGCTTAACCCACACATTAAGTCACTGTTCAAGCTCAACCTCACCACAAGGTATGTACCCAAGGAATGGCGTACAGCAACGGTTTTCCTGCTCAACAAGGGAGGTGCCACAACAGACCCCGGAAACTATTGCCCTATAAGCCTGACTAGCCTGGTCTGCAAAGCTATGGAGCGTATCATCGTAGAATTCATAAACAATGACATCAGAAACCTTCAGACACTGGATCCTACCCAATTCAGCTTTGTTAAAGGCAAATCTTGCCTCTAGAACCTGGCCGACTTCTTTGAAACAGTTACCAGGGCCATAGACGAAGGGAAGGTAGTCCACGCAGCCTACCTGGACCTCGCAAAAGCCTTTGACACAATACCCCACTCAGGAATCATAAATAAGCTCACTAGCTTAAATATCAACTCCTATGTCACAAGATGGGTTGTGAACTGGCTCAGGGATAGAACCCACATGGTCAGAATTGCATGTGCCTTGTCAGACTCTAAACCAGTCACAAGTGGCATCCCACAAGGTTTGGTCCTGGGACCTCTCTTGTTCGGTATTTATTTCTCTGAGGTACAGGCAAACACGGGAAGACTATGGCTGATCAAGTTCGCAGATGACTGCAAACTGGGTGCCATAATAGACTCTCCGGCTGACACAAGCATCCTCCAAAAGGGTCTCATAGAGACAGATAACTGGTGCCAAAGCCATGGCCTGAAGCTAAATGCTAAAAAATGCATAGTCATCCCCTTTGGGAAAAACAAAGTGCCCACAGACTACCACATAGGAGGTAATCCATTAAATATGGAGGAAGTAAGGATTTGGGGACCCAAGTAGATAGTAATCTCTCCTTTGACAATCACGTTGCCAAAGTGGTTAGAAAGACCTTCTATATAGCCCACCTCATCATGAAAGGTTTCACATCTAGATCACGAGAGGTCTTTGTGCCACTCTATTCATCACTCATCAGGCCCATAATTGAATACAATGCCCCATTTGGGATGTACCTTACCCAACACCTGCAACAACTGGAAAGATCCCAAAAGTACCTCACCAAGAGGATCAAGGGACTCAAACAGATGCCCTATGCAGCTAGGCTAAAGAAACTCCAGCTCTACTCAGTTGCTTACCGCCTACTCAGAGGCGATCTGTGCCTCACATATAAAGCCATGTCCAACCCAGAATTAATGGACATGCTCCACCTCTAGAAATCCAAATCCCTTAGAGCTACACTCTCCAGAGACTTAAACCTCAGCACAGAAATAAATAGGACATGCTGGAGGGACAGATTCATATCCCAGAGATTACCTTCACTCTGGAACAAAATCCCAGTCCAGGTTAGGCAGAACCCCTCAATGACCCTCTTCAAGAGAAATCTTGACGAGTGGATGGGAGATCGTAAGTATACCCCCGGGATCTCTTCTGGGTCCCTGCTAGACAGAGGCACAATAAACTAGCCGTAAAGGGGCTATATTCTGTGACCTACTATTCAAAGGCACAGTCTACAAATTAAAAGGGTGGCGAAAGCCAAACACACTCTGGCTAGACTTATAAATGCCCTAGGGCAGATAGCCTAGTACCAACCTATGAACCTATAATCATAGCTTTGATAGCAATCCAAACCTGTACCAGTACATACTAATCATAACTTCGACAGCAATCCAAAACCTTACCTATACATACTAATCATAGCTTCTACAGACACATAAACCTGTCCCCTATACATACTAATCATAGCTTCAACAGCAATCCAAAACCTTACCTATATGTACTAATCATAGCTTCAACAGCATCCCAAACTCATACCCATGCATACTAATCATAGCTTCTACAGCAGCCCAAACCCGTACCCATGAATACTAATCATAGCTTCTACAGCAACCCAAACCATTACCCATACATACTAATCATAGCTTTGCAAGCAACCCAAACCTGTACCCATACATACTAATCATAGCTTCGACAGCAATCCTAAACCTTACCTATACATACGAATCATAGCTTCTACAGACACCTAAACCCATACCCTATACATACTAATCATAGCTTCAACAGCAATCTAAAATCTTACCTATATGTACTTATCATAGCTTCAACAGCAACCCAAACCCGTACCCACACATACTAATCATAGCTTCAACAGCAACCTAAATCCGTACCCATACATACTAATCATAGCTTCTACAGACACCTAAATCCATACCCATACATACTAATCATAGCTTTGAAGGCAACCAAAACCAGTACCCAAACATACTAAACATATCTTCAACAGGCCACAAAGAACAAAAAATCAAGCCAACCCAAGGCAAAAACTACCAATGCACTGAATACACAATTCACGGTCCCAAGATGTAAAAGACTAAAATCAAATGTGAAATCCAAGATGTAAAAAAGTCCACGAATCCAAGGTAAAAAATAAAGAGATTTAATGCAAAGAAGTTCACGAAAACCAACTGGCAAAATAGAATGAAAATAACACACAAGCAGGGTTAAGCGCTTTCATCTGGAGACCCAGACTTCATCAGAACCCTGAACGAAAGAAATTTGCCCATTTTATACACATTTTAAAATATTGGCGCCAAAAATCTTAAAGAGACCATTTCCAAAAAATGAATAAATACATTCAAAAGAAACACTTTACACTTACAAGTTATCCAATTTGATTATATACACATACAAAATCTCTTCAGTTTTAAAGATTAAAAGCTACCTAAGATGAGGGATGGGTATTTACTCACACATTGTTAGGTATTATGAGTACGCATATACTAGGATTCTACCACTGTCAACTTGGTTGTCACTTCTTATAGCCAGCTTTCCCCTTTGAAGGGTCATTGATTGACAAGAGTGTTTTACTGGACATCAGTGTAGCATTCAACTTAATAGTAGGAACATGGTTCATCAAATACTAAGTAATAAATTTGATTGAGTTCTCTGTAGAGCTATATAATTATTTTGGAATTCCTTTGTTATTATGTTTACAAAAACAAAATTTTGTATGTGTATATAATCAAATTGGATAACTTGTAAGTGTAAAGTGTTTCTTTTAATAGTACACTTCTTTTTGGATCTCGCTAAAATTTGGTACATAGTTTATGTTTACACTTACGTGATTTATTGTTTTTAATTTTAATACTTCAACACACTATCTATCTTTGATGTTGTCTGGGTAGGTAAATTGACTTGGACTATGACTTTTTTTGATGGTGTGGTATTATATGTTCCTTTGGACCCAAAAACACCATCAATTATTGAAGTTGTTTGAAATTGTTTCATATAGTTAGAACTTATTCTTCAACACGAGGACATTATATGGCAATTACGTTTTACTCTCCTTGGTTGTTTTACGAGACATCTTTATAGTTTTTAAATTGCTTGTTTATTCATTTTTTAAATTGCTTGTTTATACATTTTACCTTTAATTTTGTATTGAAGGAAGTGACGTTACATACGCCACTTATATGTTTTAAATTTGAAACGCTGGCGCGCCTTTTGCTTGTTTCTGAGGAAGCTACTGAATGTTCAGTGGCGAAAACGCCGAAGTCTTTTGTGGAAATAAATTGCGTTAATCAAATTGACTTGGAGTTGCCTGTTCTGTCGGACACCAGGATTTGTTTTTTCGATTGTTTTCTTGTGGACTTGATTTGTTATTTATATATATATATATATATATATATATATATATATATATATATATATATACATATAGATAGATATAGCTATTGATAGATATAGATATAGATATTGATATAGATATAAAGCTAGCTATGTAGAAGATGAAACCATCAGTCTGGAAGCCATGTGACATACAGAGCTTTGCTATGTATTAGTAATGGCCTGGCTCCTGCTGAATACATTATGTCTCACTGGTTAATCATATGGAACAATGCTCAGTCACACAACACAGAAACATAAAACTTGGCTGCAAAATGCCCACAGATACAGATATTGTGCCTGACCCCATGACAGTCACATATATGTCAGTTGATTATTTACTTTGCTTACTACCTTCACCAGTTTACTATATCTATCTTTCCATACAATGATGTTTTCACTTTATCAAAAGCAAACTTATCATACTGGTTGCTAAATGAACTAGTCAATCACACTTTGCAAAACCGGAATTTCTTTTTTCTTCTGCATTGGAGTTTGCCTTTATGTGTAGTATTTGCAATAATTATGAGCAGTTTAATCATTTGCATTTTTGTGTATGAAAAAATTAGGATATTTTAATCCCAATTTCTTGTTCCACCACATCTCATGTTCATATGAATTAATGCCATCTACTTACACAATGCAGAATTTGTTTTGCAGGCTATGAATGATGCTTACTAACTTTCTCTGTACCATTGTTCATATCCTTAGTTTTTTTTTTATTAATAAAGGCTCCATTCTCTTCAACTAGAATTCTCCAGCCCAGGAGCAGGGTCAGATTAAATTTCCCTTGCTTAACTCATCAGTTGTGTTCACTACCATCTGATACACTTCTTCCTGTGCCCTGCTGTATTTGCTCTTTGCATATGCTGATACTATATATATATATATATATATATATATCCTTATAAATACTGACCAGTCATACTACTGATTTTGTGTGCATCCACTGTAATAGATGGATAAAGTAAAAGTGTCCTCAAAGAATGATTGCATCATTAATAAATTAGTGAGTAAATTTAGAGCTTGTCCTCCATCATAAACATGGTTTCCGCCTTTAGTCTAGGTGTAAAAAAAACTTAAATGGGGAACTAAAATTAAAATAAGACAAGGTTATGATACATGAAAAATACTAATTATGATCTGAAACTGAGAGAAAAATAACCTTACAATAGCAAAGTTTATACTTAAGAATGTAGATGTACCTAGCTTGTAGTGCATAGACCACTGTGATACACTCCAATATTGAGAATAAAACAAACCAGTTAAGCTCTTTAGTAGCATGAGATGCGATCTTAACAATTGTTAAGCACCCCCTAAACTCAGTTAAGATTGGCTCTTGCACTAAGAACTGACAATGTCATCCAGCAAACAACTGCAGCAGAATTCAAAACAGCTTCTTTTCTGCCTGCTGTCGATTTCTACAATGTGTCACTTATTTGTTTGAAAATGATTCACAGACTTGTAGCTATTTTCTTGGCAGTGCTTGCTACGTGCTTTACCCCTGTAAAAGCGAGCAGAACACTTTATTTGCACTTCTTTTTTTCTGTAATGAGAATTACATGGAGCAAATAAATCTCCATGCACTACAAAGAATTATGATCTGATTTCTTTTTTTTTTCAAAACAGGTTTATTGTTTTAACATACAAGAGAAATATTATAACAATTTTATACAAGTAATTAAAAATAGATATGATTGTAACATTCAACAAAACAACTAAAGTATTTACAAAGACATCCACTACAATCAGATCAATTAATTAAACTAAAATACCATGCTATTGAAATTAGGATTTTTTTAACAAATTTTGTAAATTATCCCATACAATATAATAAGATGTTTTTCTAGTTGTTCTTGACCTAATTGTGTTTATTTCCATATGGCACACTATATTCATAACATTTTTAAATTCATTGAACGAAGGAGGTGTATCTGAAATCCAATTTCTGGTTATTATTTTCCTAGCCACTGCTAGAACAGACCATAACAAGGGAAGCTTAACCTTTTTAACACTTTGAGGTACAGGTGTGTTGAATAATATAAGAGATTTAGAAATAATGAAATTATCTGTAAAAGAGCCTGCAAAATTCATTAATTGACTTCCAGTATTCTTTCAATTTTATACAGTCATAAAACATATGAGCCCAGTCAGCATTAATTTCTACATTACATCTCTTACATAGATTATCTTTATTATTTATGTTATTCATCATCAAAGGTGTATAAAAAGATCTATGTAAAAATTTCCATGTATAAAGTCTCCAGACAATGGAAGACGTAGTTCTATAGGCAGATTCCAGTATATATTGTTTATCTTGTTGATTTGGTGGGTCCCCATTAATAGAAGTGAAATAATTCCAGTATGTATCTACACTGTAAAAAGTTTCTTGTCTGATAATTTTATGTATGTATGAAAGTTTACCTTTATCAGAAACTTTATGTTGTAAATTTAATATCAAGTAATCAATCAGTGTTGGAATAGATTCTTTAACTGTTATAGACATTAGATCTATTTTATTAATGAGATGTTGTCTAAAGGTCTGAACCTCTAACCAGCAAGTTTCTCTTAGATCAAATTCTTGTTTTAAGAAATCTAGATTTTTAACTTTATTATCAGATATCAACTGATACCAGTACTTTAGATCATTATCTATAGCTAAATGAGTTCCTTCAGAAGTAGATGACAAAAGCATACCCTGAGTATACATTATAGGGAATATAATAAAATTCCATTCCCTATACTTAGGGTGCATGAATATAAAGTTACGATAGCTAATAATAATAATATTTAATGGGTAACAAACCATATGTTTAGGTGTAATAGGTGAAGTACAAAATTCCTTTAGTAACCATAACATGGAGTTATTTACAATCATATTTTTATGTATTAAGGAGATTTTCATGAAGTGCATACTAATTAGCTCCCAATAATCTTTCCATTTTGCGACATATGACTGATCTATTAATAAAGTAATAACTTTTACAATAGAAGAGATAGTATATAAATTAAAGTCTGGAAAAGAAATACCCCTTGAGACCAGCTATTAGTATGTTTCTTTAATGCAATCCTAGGTCTATTAGGTGCCCATAGGAAATTTAACATTAGTGTATTCAGTTTCTTGATAATTATTTTTGTAGGTGGAAGTATTATTGATTGTATTAAGTATAAAATCTTGGGGAATATTATCATTTTAATAATTGTAAGTCTCTCCTCCATAGTAAAAAGCATATTATTCCAGGTATTAAAAAGATTTTGTATATTAAGAAAACAGGTATTATAATTATTATATATAATAGATTTAATATCTTTAGATAGTATTATACCTAAATAAGTTATTTGACCTGAATTGGGTACATATTTAGTAAAATCACTAATGAGAATATTTTTTGTGTATATATAGGTAGTATTTCAGTTTTTCTTCATTGAATATTAAACCAGAAATACTTTTAAAATTCATCATTTTATCAAATAGAGACTGCATAGAAGAATTAGATCCTGCTGATGTAATTAGAACATCATCTGCAAAAAGTTGAATTTTGGATGTTGTATTTTCATCTATTTCAAAACCCTCTATGTCAGTACTGTTTCTGATCAAATTAGCCCAAGGCTCCATTACTAAAGTGAATAATAGTGGAGAAAGTGGACATCCTTGTTTGTACCTTTAAAAATGGGTATTTTTGTGAAACATATGTTCCTACCTTAATATAAGCCAATGTTCCTTTGTATAAATGCTCAATTAGATTTACAAATGCATCTGAGAAGTTTGTGCACTTCAGTAAGGTAAACAGATAGTCCCAACTTACTGAATCAAATGCTGAACTTATATCAAGACTAATAAGTGTTAAATCTTTCTTTTTCCTATTTGCAAAATCAATTAATGTTAAAGTTCTTCTTATATTATCAAAAGTATTTCTATTTACAATGAAGCCTGTCTGATCTATATCTATAATGCCCGGGATGATTGTCTTCAATCTATCAGCAAAATACTCATAAACATTTTATAATCAACATTAAGTAATGAGATGGGCCGATATGAAGTACATCTAGTTGGATCTTTATTAGGTTTTAAAATTGGCGAAATAAATGTATATTGCCAAGATGGGGGTTATTAACTCAGTTTGGGCCAAAATAAAACCTTATGTATTAATGAATATGTACTTTTAGAAAGGATTTTATATATCTCTGGTATAATACCATCATTACCCGGTGCTTTGTTTGATTTAAGCTTATTTATTTGTGTAATAACCTCTGTATATGAAATACTTTTGTCCAATAGTTTAATCTGTTGTTTATTAAGCTTTTTATTCATGTTTGTGGTTATAAACTCCTTTATTTTATCTTTAGGTTCCATGTTAATGTTATTATGGTTAATTTTGTGAAAGTGATTTCTAAACTCATCTAGTATTTCTGGTATAGTAGAAACATTCTTCTTTTCCTTAGAGAAAAGATTTCTTTGATATGGTTTTGTTTATTCAACCTTTTTGTTTTATTTTTAAGTCTATGTAAGTATTTGGGGCTTATTGAATAAGACAAAACTTGTATTTCTCTAAAGTTATTTTAACTTTATGAGTTAAAATTTCTTTGTATTTCTCATTTAGTTTGTTTATTTCTTCAATAACTTTCTTGTCCATAATATTTTCTTTATTATTATGTTTATAAGAGTCTAATTTACTTTGAATATCTAATAATTTCTTATCCCAAGATTTCCTTTTATTATTATACCATCTGATACTTTGTCCATATAGATATGATTTTAAGGCATCCCAAACATAGACAATGGAGACTTCAGGAATATTATTTATGTCTAAAAATGTTTTACTTCTGAAAGTATATATTCTTTATAGTCTTTTAGTTGAGTTAAGTATGCTGGTATCCTTTTGATCTGAACATTATGAGTATTTTTATCATGAATTCAAAAACAATTGAATTATGATCAGATATAGGACATGAAATGATTTTGGAATTAATTAAATCTGTTACCATCTGGTTAGAAATAAAGACCCTATCTATTTTTGAATAAGTTTTGTATCTGTTAGAAAAAAAGGTGTATGGTAATGATTTTGAATCTATTTGATTATTAATATCATTCAAATGATAAGAATTAGCAAAATCATTTAAATGTTTTGCATTAGATGTAATTCTTCTTTTTCCTATAGTGGTAGTATCACTTTCATGTAGTATACAATTAAAGTCACAAGCTAAAATAATATCTCCTATAGAGAATGATATAATCTTATCAAGATGATGTTTCACTGTATTAATACCAATTCCAGGTATCCAATATACATTAATTAAAGTGTAAGTCTTCCCATTAATTTGTATTGTAACCATACAAAACATTCCTTTGTCATCCTGATAAGACTTAATGGTTTTAGGAATGGGCATACTTTTATTCCATAAAATAGCCACTCCTCTTTTTTCTGAGTGTGCTCTGAACTAACCAATACTATATATTTGTTTGTGGCTAGTTTATCAATATCTTTTTTTCAAGAGATGGGTTTCTTGCAGGAAGACTAAGTTGGTCTTATGTAAATTAATGTATCTTATTAGGCTTGCCCTTTTACACGGATTATTCAATCCATTAATGTTTAAAGAAATTCCTTTTAAAGATGTCATTTGGCATTTTTAAAACTTAAGAATCTTATGATCAAAATAACAAATAACAACATAAGTAATGTTACATCTCCTCCTTTAGGTGTACCTTTAAATATAGCTGTATTTATTGAATCTCTTATGGGATTTTGTATAGGATTCAATTTTGTTTGTAGTGACAATGAGTGTACAAAATATATTGTGGATGTCAAAACTATATACATATAACAATGAACAAGTGAAAATAATGTAAGGATTAAACCTTGCATCCAGCCTGGAGTTAAAAACTCCAACTTAGAGTAGTATTTATACCACTCAAGTTAACCCCCTACCCTAAGCAGCAGTACCTCAGCTACCACCTTATCAATTTAATACTGGTTATATTTAACTTAAATTAACAGCTTTCAATTCAATTATCTAGCAAGACAAGACTACACATTTGATAAAACAGCATCATATAAACTAAAATAAACTTTTTTTTTAAAAAAACTATTCATACTACTATATACATCTATGTAATATAATACACTTGTATTCAAATAGCTTTTTGAGCTATAGGAGCATTTTGCTGAAAGGTCCTGGTGGTTGGTTCACTACTTTTGTTTCTACCATTACTGTGCTTCCTTTTGGTGAGTTTTGTTTTTGCTTTTCGTTTTGTTTTTGTATTCAAATAGCATTCAAATAATCTTGATATTAGGAACCAAGAGGAGAGAGAGAAATAAAAGACGTGAAAGAGGGAGAGAGAGTGAAAGAAAGAGAGAGAGAAAAAGGAAGGCATATTTACATATTAATTTAGTCAAAGTATGTAAAAATAAGCTCAAACATTCATTTAAATCAAAAACTTTGGCTAATATAGTTCAGACATTACATATATTAAGATGCATCTATTTTCTGTCATGTAAATGCAGTCAACAGCTTCCAAAAAAAACCTTGAATTGCTTGTATATGAGCATTTTACTCATACTCATTATTGTCAATAGAATAAAATATTATATTTATAGAAATTGTTATAAATCATACTGCATAGTTATGCAAATTCTCAGAAACACTTGCATTATTGTAAAAAAAGCCATCTGTATCTTGTATGTCTATACTACTGCTTTAAAATATATCACATGACAATTTCTTCCAGAATAGAGTTATAAAGTTATTTATGCTTGTCAATCAGATGAATTAAATGAGTTATAGTAATGTATATGTTTGGAACATAAGTTTTAACACAGATTAGTATGCTGCAGTCAAGTAGATTTTCAAAAACACTTGAATAAATGTTTCATTTTCTATGCCTTCTAAAATAAGACATTTACTTACTACAAGAAATTGCATCATTTAAAATCATTATAACTGACACATTTTATGAATTATAACATAGATATTTAAGTAATTATATAAAATAACTCACATTTAAATGTTAAAGAGTTCATTTTCCTTCACATAGTCTCATTTGCATCAGTTCTACTTCCTGGTAGAGTGTTCTTCCTGAATCTGCGATGTGTCAGTGTGATATCTGGGTCAAAGGTCAAATTGACTGCTTTCAGCTTCTCTGTGAGAATTCTGAGAGTTGAAGCTTTTAAAACAACTCGAGGACACTGTTCATGAGGTAGCCCACATCCCAGATTGTCTCCCTTAACATTTTGGCGGGAAACTTGTTAAGAACTAGTGACAAACATTCATTTAGCAGTGTAAATGCATCTAAACATGACAAAACCTTCATGATGTATTTTACAGGTTATTACAGCCTCTATGTAAGTGAAATTAAGCCCAAAGTTATTAATAAGTAATAAAACTCAATATTTTTGTCCCAACTCAATTTTTATGTAAATCTTATTATTTACTGTGTCTATATGATCAAAAGCATTTCTATATATTAATATGAAAAAAAAATAAAGAGAAAGAATAAAGAAAAGAAAAAGAGAGTCGAAAATAAAAGAGTGTAAAGCAGAAATAACAAAAATGTAAGAGAAAGCTATAAGAAGTATATACAATGGAATATTACTTACTGTTTATATTAATAGAGTTAAAAATAAAACATATTATTTACTATTATTTAGTTCTAATTATTATTAGTTAAAGCATGACAGATTATTTACAAACAAGCATAAGCAGTATAATCAAGAAAGTATAATTAGGAATAGCATTTGAAGAACATATAAACTTTTTACAAGGAATAAATATGTTATTATTCCATTTATCATATTTTCATTACTCTTCTCTCCCTGCCCTCCCCCACCCTTTACCCACTACATAATCTAAATAGAATGTCATTGTTTAAACAAAGAAAAGAAGAAAAGGAGAAAAAAAAGAAAAAAATGTATCAAATTACTGACCTTACTTCTCT
>NC_056728.1:1815351995-1815616995 GCF_019279795.1 Protopterus annectens | reverse complement strand
CTGTTGTCTCTGACAAACTCACTGACAACAGCATAGACTTTTAGGCATTGTGAGGGTATGAATGACATTAGCGCCTTTGCTAGTAATAATAAAAAGATGCACCACAGTTACAAAAGGGGAATAACAGTACAAATAATACTAATCTGGAGAATACAGAAAAGGAGTAGGATGCTGGGAGGAGCTACAGTGTCACCTGACTTACGAGAAAGAAAGAGTGCAATTAAGGTGTCATCTCCTACTAACATTGCATTTATTCATAGCGATGCGCAATTGCTAATTGGAAAATCTGTGATTAAAGGAAAACTCCACCTTAGAACTAAAAAAAAAATCTGTTTTTTCATTTTCTGAGTTATTTTAACACCTCAAAATCAATCTGACTGCTTCTTATAGAATGTTAACGTGTTTTCTGCAAATATGCTGTCAGTGGGGCTTGACATATCAACGTGATGTTATTTTTCTTCAAGCCTTTCTCTTTCCCATAATCCATTTCAAGTCTGCTTTATATGAGTCATGCTAGGCATAAGGAAGTAATGGTGTATACCCATTCCATTGACATATAATGGGATTAGTGTCAGTCACTGTCATCTTATATACTGTCTGTAACAGGACTGCTTCTATTTCTTGAATGGCCCTCATTTGTGTCTCAGGGCTTGTTTTGTAGTATACTAAGGAACTATACAGCTGCCACCAAAACAGTTGCTAAATTGCAGGCCTTTATTCATAGTATCTTTTTCTAGTCCAAGATAAATTGGCAGGCCCTCCGCCTACACTTTAGTAAATGTGCAGATACTTTACAAGAAAAAATATTTTCTGCCTTTTCTCTAAATGTCACAGACATCTTTGTACTACATTCAAATCATATTAAAATATAAAGTAGTATAAACAAACATTTAAAGTTTAAAGCTTAGTATTTCAGTACTGTGATGGTGCTTATGTAAATTTGTCAAAAGAGGTGACAACTGATTTTGAACCATTGACTGATCTAATTGCTGTTTTGCTATGAAAGGCATGGCTACATTCGAAGCAGCTGTGCGTCAGTGTAAGTTCTCTTCCTCTCTGCAATAAAGAATGGAAAACAGTTTCACATCTCTCTTTATGAGCTCATGAGTACAAATGTCTGTGATATGTCATGCAGGCATAGACAAATTTCTCTGTAACTTATTTGAGAATTTAAGCTTAAAAAAAGAGTGGGCGGTCTTCCTTTGATACCAACATGAGGAAATGAAAGTTTTGTAAAGTACAAGCAGGTTTTAGATACCAACACAGTACTGGAATCATATTGTAAGGAGAAAAGCAACCTAAGAGTTGAGTTAAACTGTTAAGAGTTTTACTTTAAAATTTTGCATGGAAAGGCTAATTCTTGAGATAATTTAATTTCATACCCCCCACTGATGTTTGCATTAAAGATACATTAATATCTCTTATAGGCTCTAATATCAGTAGTTGTGATTGCATCATAATTCATATAGGGGTAAATGATCTAAAGAGAACATCTGTGTCTGATGTTAAAAGAAGCACTGTTGGTTTAATTAACATTTTATGATTGTTTGATTGTGACATAATCTTTTAATTCCTTCCATTACTTGGTGGTGGACACTTTTTATTAAGCACTAAAATGGCTGTGGACAATAATTGCAGTACTGATAACAGAATTTAATTGCTAACAAATAGAGAGGATATTTAATGTGCGTTCGAAAGACATGCGTGAATGGGTGTGCCTTTGTTGAAGGTTGGGCGTCGAGCTGACACCTCGGCACCATAAAAATCTGCTGCCAATCATTAGCGGACCGGAGTTCCGCTGTGGCCACCCCTAACCAGGAAAAGCCGAAAGAAGAAGAAGAGAGGATATTTAATGTGATATCGTGGACTTATGTCCCACTTTGAGGTACAGTGATCCCAGAGTTCATATATATTCCTCTGTGTGTGTGTGTGTGTGTGTGTGTGTGTGTGTGTGTGTGTGTGTGTGTGTGTGTGTAAAACAGTGGTATGAGGGCAGAGTCCCCCATTTCCCTATTTTGGGGGTGCTGGGCTAAATCGATCTTGAATATACAGTGATCCCAGAGTATATATACAGATGTGCATAGCAGTGATATGGGGACGCAGTCCCTCATTACCAATTTTGAGGGTGCAGAGGTAAATTCATCTTGAAAAAATGCCTTCAAAATGTAGCAGTGAGATTCAGAACGCACCGTTGTTGTTAGACTCACATTTTAATTTTACCTTTGTCTGGAATTCTTCTGCAAACAGATTGAGAAAGTGAGGCTTGTCTGTAATTAATGTCCATATTTGATGTAGTCTTTTTAGTCAGTCTTGCACAAGAATTTTCATTGACTTGTTTTTGTTTTGCATATAATTGTGTGGAAAGACTGGTAAAAAGTGGCTGTGAGAATGCTACAGAAGGTGCATATGTTTTAATGTATACTGGTAAAAACCCTGTTGCGCTAGTATTTTATTCTGTATACCAACAATGTTTGCAACTTTTCCTCATGCTACATCTTTGTTTTATAACTTGTTAGGAGGGTTAGGAGGGTTTAAAGGACCTGTGAGAATGTTTTACAATGTCTAGATGTTTGTGGAATCATACAACACATGCTGCTGTAAAATCTTATTCTAACATTGTTATTAGTTTATAAGCCCAGTATTTTAAATCCCTACTATAATGCCCTTATCTTGTGGTACTTTTGCGTCATCCAGACTTATTGTGGCAATGTTTAAAACTCCCTTGTTATGCCTTTATTCTGTGTTTGGCTTTGCCTAGAACTGTTAAAATGATAGGTTAGGAGAGGGGTAGGGCTGCTAGAATGCTACAATGTTGCACAATGTTTAAATGTTTGCCTGGTAATTTTCGTCTGTTCCTCATCAAAAATGTAGGTTCATGCAATGCTTCTAATTCATAACTACATTGTTTTAAATCCCTAGTGTTATGCCTTTGTTTTGTTTTTTTTTAGTTTGTTTACTTCATCTAGCATTATTTTGTTGAGACATTGGGGGACTGAGAATTCTGCAGAATGTACTGTTTTAATGCATGTTAATGCAATCCCTGCTATTCTAGTATCTTTAAGTTTATCATATCAATGTTTTAAACTGTTCTCGCTTAGAAAATTATTACATAGCACAATGCGGAGGGCTGAAGCTACTAGCAAAAATGGACTTCATGTTTCATGTACTTCACATAAGGCATGGCACATTCCCTGGCATTATGCTTTTGTACACAGCTCTTGTGCTAATCGGGGGAGGGGCTGTGGGAATGTCTATCCCTCAATGTTTGTTTGACACTTCTACTTCCCTCAAAAATGAAATTTTCTAGCAAGTCCATGATCTTACTCCTTTGTTCTACCAATGATTTTGGTTTGCTTAAAATTGTCTGCCAAGAGATTGAGAGGTAGTGGGTAGGTATATGAGAATGTTGTATATGTTATGCAGTGCCTGTCATTGTGACACTGCATTCTTGAATTTTGTTTGGTTTGTCATTAAAGTAGGAATAGTTTTTGGAAATGTTTTTTTTTTTTTGCTCCATAACCTTTTTCTTGCATCATAATTTGGTGTGTTTCCCTTAAAACTTGTGACTTTCTACCTAGCCATTTGTTCTTTCAGACTTTAGTCGCCTGTTCCAGAGAGCTTGTAATAGCAATATTTTAAGTATTTTGGGCCTCTTCACATGCCTGGGGGGAAGTAAGGGAGAGAATTTTGTAGAAAAAGCTGAGGTTCGCTTCCGGTGTTTGGTATTTAACTTAAAACTGTAATTTGGGCCTTTCTCATTAATTTTTACCCTACTGGTCAGTCATTCTTCAGTCTTTCTGCCTGCGAATAGTAACTGATGTCAATGGAAGCCATTATGCAATATGTATTTTGTAGTGCACTTCAGTGGTGCCTATTGCCTACATTACAGTTCTTTTTACCTGCTGGTTACTGTTTCTCAGTAGTTTTTTGGTACAGTACAATAGTGCGTACTATATAGCTTATCTTTATGAACAGCATTCAGCATTAAGTTGCTCATTATTTTCTGTCTGCAGTCATAGTAATATGACGTTTTGGAACCCAATCCATTTTTCTGGTTTATATGCCTGCACTGCAGTTCTTTTGCCTGTCTTTGTTTCTTTTCAGTTCTGCCTACAGTGTAAGATGGACTCAACTGGTCACTTGTTGGGAGTGCATTGCACCATGGCTTGTGTAGCTCTTAGTTGACTTGGTGTGGCAGCTTCAATTTTTTTGCTTAACTGGAATGTATCTTGCTGTGGTCTTTTATATCAAGATATAGTGCTATCTAGTTATAGACCATATGTTTGGGGCTATTTCCTTTTATTATGACATTTTGTAGAAGCAGTAGTGCAATCCAGTAGAGGATGCTTGGAGGGTAATGCACAATAGTGAGTTATAGTCAGTGAATGTATTTTGTAAGCAGAGGAGACAAGCATCAGTGTGTTAAGGGAAAGGTTGTAGGCTTGTAGCTTGTGCTTAAAGTTAAGACACTTATAGTTTACACTGGTTGGCTAGCTTGGAGTTTGTATTTTATGTGGCAATGGGCACCTCAGAATTGTGGGTTTACCTCAGTGGGTCCATTTAAGTAAATCTGATGGGTAACATTCCACTGTAGGTTCATAGGTTAGTATTAGGCTAACTGCCCTTGCAAGACATTTTAAGCCTAGCCAATTATCCCTTGTGAGACTCAAACCCTGCACCATGAGTTTGTAAGGCAAACACCTTAACCATTAGGCCACCCTCCCAACACTATTGTCATGGGAGTTATTTCTGTGTAAACTGGAAGATACCATCCTTAGAATGTGTTCAGAATGCTGTCGTTTGTCATTATGCAGTCCAGGTAGGCTAAAGACAGTCACATAACATGTACCTAAAGTGTAGTGCTTTTTACTAACAGTATGACAAAAGGACCCAATGTCTGCATGTGTAATAATTCTTCTTTACTTTCTTTCTCATTTAGAGATGAAGTGTACATATTTGTCAGGAGCAGCAAAATGAAAGCTTCATCAGCAGAGGAATGAGGATGTGAGGAGACAGGTTTCCATTAAAAAAAATGTCTGTGGGTCATCAGAGAGGGGAGATTCAGGAAAAAGTCTGCCTTCAGGACAACGCAATAGTTCTGCATTACAGCCTGCCCACTGTGAGCCCAGCATCCTTACCATAGAAAGTGACAACTCTGTTGCAGCTGCACCACAGGCTATCTCCTGTGAATGTACAGCTGTTACCATGGGTGAAATTATGTCATCAAATGTGGATTCAACTTTAGAAGTGCTGCCTGGATCACCAGAGTCTGATACAGAAGGAGCCCATACTTGTGTAGTGACAACAGATGTGGCCTATGACTTGTAGGGAGTGGTAGGTGTATCTTTCAAGGACCTAGGAACTTGGCCAGACTTGATAAAGGGTGAGTTTAGGGTAGCTGTCATTCAGCGTGGACCTGTGCAAGTGGTGTTGGTGCAGTTTCCAGTCAATGAACAGAAAAGAAGATTTACATTGGAGAACTATTTCCATGTGCTGTCTGATGGGGAGAGAGCAAAACACACTTGGTTGATATATTCAGTCTCAAAAGATGTACTGTTTTGCTTTGCATGCAAATTATTTGGACATTCTAACCATTTTCTTAGGTCAGGTGGTTAGAGTATGGAGAGAGATGTCCAAAGCTTTCCAAAATCATGACTGAGCACCAGAGCATGCAGCATGCATGCTGAAGTGGAAGGAAGTGGGCAATAGAATAAAGAGTAGGCAGACAATGGATAATGGGAGACAAACAGTGGCTGAAAAAGTAATAACTCACTGGCATGGTGTGTTAGAATATATTATAGCTATTGTCCAATACTTGGTGGAAGAGAACATGGCATTCTGTGGTAAGAGTGGTACCCTGTGCACTTATGACAATGGCAATTTCTTAGGCCAAATGTAGCTTTAGTTGTAGTTTGATTCAGTTGTGGCTGAATATTTGCATTGTATTAGGAATAAGAAGTAATGGATCACTATCTTGGGAAGGACATACAGAATGAAATTATCCAGCTGATTACAAATGCTATTTTAAGGACCATTGGAGGGAAGGTGAAGGACGCTAGGTACTTCTCCATGATTCTTGATTGCATGCCAGATGTCAGCAATCAAGAACAAATGACTGTAGTAGTTAGGTATGTGGATATTTCAAGGGCTGCAGCCACAGTTGAGGAACACTTTCTGGTATTTCATGCCTGTGAATGACACAACTGGGACAGGACTTACAGAAGCACTTCTTCATGCTCTGCAAAATCATCAACTGGACATTAACAACTGTCAAGAGCAAGGATATGACAATGTCAGCAACATAAAGGGGAAACAAGCTGGAGTTCAGGCCTGGATAAAATAGATGAATTCAAGGGTTTTTTATGTGCCATGTGTATTCCATAATTTAAATCATATAGTTAGTGATGGAGCACATTCATCACTACAGGCAGTGTCTTGGATGTCTGTAGAACATTTACATACTCTGTTCAGCATCAACGAGCTGATGGCAGATCTTGAAACGGCATATATACGTCACTGTGAAGCCACTGTGGGAGACTCACTGGGAATGCATGATAGACTCTGTCAAGGCAGTAAGATTTCAGTTGAAGGGAGTCATGGAAGCATTACAGGAGACAGGTGAAGCTTTATGTACAAATGATGCTGCAACATGTCAACAAGCAAGGGGACTGTGCTCTGAACTTATGTTATACCAGTTCATTGTATGTTTAGTGGTATGATGTGCTGACAGAGGTAAATCATGCAAGCAAAGTTCTGCAGAGTCCATCTGTTGATATTTCTACATGTGTTAAAGTGCTGGCATCAACTGTGGACCTGCTGAAGAATTACAGGGAGACAGGATTTCACTGTGCCATGGGTGAAGCCTCCAAGATAGCAGAAGAACTGGATGTTGGCACCACATTTCAAGAAAAGAGGCAGGGGAAAGTAAAGTGCTTCTTTGATTATGAAGGAGAAGATGAGACTGTACAGGATCCAGTGATAAAACTATGTGTATATCTCTCCAATGTGCTGCTGGACACAACAATCCAATCATTTACTGATCAGTTTGAGCAGCTTTCATGGTTTGATAAGGCCTTTGGATTTTTACCAAATATTAAAGTCTTGAGTGAAGTTGTAGAAGGCTCCAACACTGCAAGGCTCTGAAAGAACAACTGACTGACAGGATAAGTGGCCACTGCAATATTGATGACTCTGACCTTGGACACGAACTGAAAAGCATTTCTCGAATGGTTGATAATGAGTCATCACCACTGACTGTGTTAAATTTCCTCATTTGCAACCACTTGCAAGACATCTATATAAATACTTATGTTTCACTGCACATTTATTTGACTGCACCTGTTATAGTGGCTACTGCAGAACACAGCTTTTCTAAACTGAAACTCATAAAGACATACCTGCATTCATCAATGAGTCAGGAGAGACTTTCAGGCTTAGCTGTGCTCTCAATTGAGCATGAAGTGGGACAAAGTTTATCACATGGCAGCCTCACTGAAGACTTTGTCCGAAGAAAATTCGTAAGATCCCAGTAAAACTCTAGGTATGTACTCATATTTCCTTTCCAGTAATCTTTTATAATGCTGTAAGGCAGTAAATTTCAGGTAGCACCTTAGTGTGGCTTGTATAGTATGTGTATTCACTGATGTTTTGCTTACTCTAGCAGGTAGGGCCAAGTAGTACAAAGAGGATGAAACTAGCAGGATTTGAGGCAAAGGCAGCTAGGAGAAGCAGGACTTGTCGTGAGACCAGGACAGTTGGGAGCGGCAGGACTTCTTATGAGGCCAGGACAGTTGGGAGTGGCAAGACTTGTCATGAGACTAGGATAGTCGGGAGTGGTAGGACTCATCATGAGGCTAGGACAGTTGGGAGCGGCAGGACTCATTGTAAGGCTAGAACAGAAGCACAGGAAGAATAGATTGCTAATGGCACTAAAAGTGGCAGCAATCAGGAAAGCTGAGGAGCTAACAGCACACTGGAGGCGAATGACAATCTGGTGGTCTTGACTTCAGCTGTTTCTCTCTGAGTTTGAGTCTGTCTGTGTCAGACTCAGTAATCCCCATAGCTCTCTTGTGTGTTTTTTTGGGTTTGAGTCTGTCTGCTTCAGGCTCAATAATCCCCATAGCTTTATATTGTGTTTCTTTGGGTTTGAGTCTGTCTGCCTCAGGCTTGGTGCTTGTGTGTTTCAGTCTTGCCATATTGCTGTCATCGTCTTGTGTTTGGGAGTGGTGTCTCAGTTCTGTATTGTGGTAGAGCTGTCTTTGTCTTGTGTGGGTCTCTGTTCAGTCTTGCAGTAGTTTTGTCCTGGTCTTTTGTCTCTGTCCTGTGGGGGTGGGTGCCTCTGTCCTGTGTACGGGAGTATGTGTGAGTGTCCAGTCTTGCTGTATTGTCTTTATCATGTTTGTCCTGTATGCAAGAGTCTGTGTAGCTGTCTGCCTTGTGTGTCTGTTCAGTCTTGCTATAATGCTGTCTTTATCTTGTGTGGGTGTCTGTCCTGTGTGCAAGAGTCTGTGTAGCTGTCTTTCTTGTGTCTCTGTTCAGTCTTGCTGTACTGCTGTCTTTATCATGTGTGGGTGTCTGTCTTGTGTGCAAGAATCTGTCTGTCTTGGTGTGCCTCTGTCCTGTGTGAGGAAGTCTGTGTGGGTGTCTCTGTTAGGCCTTGCTGTATTGCTATCTTTGTCTTGTGTCTGTACTGTGCATGGAAGTCAGTGTGGGTGTCTTTGTGTATCTCTCTGGGACTGGCTACCTTGATGCGGTACAGAGGCTTGTCGTAATGTAACAACATTGCTACTAAATGCTAGTCAGTCACAGCTCTCAATCTCATGGCACAAAAAATCTGGACAAAGCCAAAGATGATGAGGGGACAGCCCCAAAAATCAGGACAAATTTTAAGTATTGCTCTTATAAACAATAAAAAGTTGCTAGAATAAAAGGTTTTATCATGAATGTTCTGAAGGATATGACGTAAAACTCAGATGCCTGTCATTATTTAATGAATTCATCCCTCAAAGACTTGCCACAAAAACATCCAGGGAACTACAAATTTTGAGGAACAGACCAAAAATTAGTCAAATCTGGACATTATCTGAAAATCCGGGCAGTTGAGGAGTATGCAAATAGCATGTATGCACCTCTTAGTAGCTACTTTGCTGTGGTACAGGGCACACCTCTCAACTTCTTTGTGCAAGAAATCTGGACAAATCCCAACAAAATGGAGGGACAAAGGCCCAGAAATAGGGACATATTTTAAATATTGCTCCTATAAACTTAGAAAGTTGATAGAATAACTGTATTTGTATTAACATACATTTTCTGAATGATTTGAAGTATGAAACTGAACTGTATGTCATTATTTAGTGACTTCAATCCTCAGATTATCATACTGATTTGTCAGATAAACACAAATTTCATGAGGAACAGACCAAAAAAAAAAATGAATACAAAATCTGGACATTCTGCGAAAATCTGGACAGTTGAGAGGTATGAGTGGCTACCTTGCTGTGGTACCGTTACAACACTGGTACTGAATGCCAGTCATTGTGTACCTTGGCACATCAGTTCTTAATTATCTGAATGTAGTAACACTGTAGTGGTTTTTAAATTGTGCTGGATGAGATTAACAGGAAAAGGTGTGTGATGGCAATTTGGTCACACTTTATATTTTCCTGAGTAGGGCCCCCAACTTGAAACTTGCTGGGGGCCCCCAAAATGATAGCACCAGCCCTACAGGAAATAGGTGAATTTTATTTTCTGGTAGAAAATGAATGGCATTTTTTCCAGTGATGGCATGCAGCTATTTAACATTGGGACCAACTTTTTTATTGAGTTGGTGGGGTTTTATTATCCTTGACATCTTCCAACAAGTAAAAGGGTCTGACACAAATAAAATTTATTTATGTGGTATTATGCTTAGCAATTCTAGAAGTCTTCAGAATAACTATTGCAAATTCTGTAGTGAGTTATAGCTGGGTGACATTTTAATCTCTGTAGTTATTGAAACCTTGTTTAGGTTATACTGAGAAGCTCTAACAGTACCAAGTTATAAGAGTCAGTATTGTAGGACCAGACCTAGTAGTGCTGGAGTATCTGTGTATATGAGGCAGTCTTCAGTTTGTAATTAGTTATCAGTTGTACTAAATCTGAGATTATGCAAGTTACTGCTAAGTACATTACCACTTTACTCTTTCTTACTGATTGTTTTGGTGGACTACTACTATTACACTAAAGAAAAACATGCATCTTTTGGCAGATTGAAATGAGATCCCTGGGATGAGAACTTTTCTTATTTTGGGTGACTTGCGTTATTCCAATATTTACTGGGAACTGTTGTAAAAACATGTATGAAAGTTTTTTGTTATTATTTTTATTTTAACAGGCATAACATGAAGCAACTTGATGTATCCCACTCCCACTAGATGTGCTAATATCTTTGATATCAGTATATCTGATTGTGGAACCATTATTATTCTTAGGTTAGCAACTTTCCTTCTTTGAGAAGGTTTGACCATAATAGCAGTATAGTCTTCATTAGTGCCTCTTCTGGCTCAAAAGATAATGGTGGCATTTTTACGACCTACATATTAAAGCAGATTATGGTTCTATGTAAGAAGATCTTCTTCACTGGAACATATGCATGAGTTCTCATCTACTTCTGTTGAAGAAATGTATTTAGTACATTCAAAAAATAATAGTAATAAACATAATAAAACATATTCTACAGCATCCAAAACCATCAATAAAGCCTTTATTGGTGAGTAGCACAATACAATGTTTTTGTTCCTGTATATAAATAAAAATAAATCAGCCAAGTCAGTAAGTAACATCTTGTATTGTGGAATTCACTATCATTAAACTCACAACACACCGGAAATGCAAATATTTTATAGGCCTATATGAGGCCCGGCCATGACATGGTATGTAACATAAGTACCTCGATGATGATGCACACTGTCTTTCAGAAGATGAAGTGCATTACACACTCATCAAGGTTAACAGATACTCTAGCAATGGGTACAAAAAGCATTCCAATTGTTTTGAAGTTTGAACTAAAGGTTTTTTTTTTTTTTTTTTTTATACAGTTTTACACAAATTATACAATGAAAGTATTTATCATAGTTGTATTCCTACAGAGTGGAAACAGGCTTGTTCCTCTATTTAAAAGAAGCAATAGATATGACCTGAAACAATAATGTCCTGTAAGCTAAGGACTATTATGGGCAAATGTTTTGATTGACTAATGTCAGAATTTATTAATAGAACCATCACAGTATAGCTAACCAGAATTGCCTCTTCATCTTGCCTTAAAAACTTCTTTTTTTTTATGATTATGCCAATGAGACTAACAATTTTTTATTACTAGACCCCATGTGGATTTAGCTAAAACATTCAATACAATTTCAAATTCTAATCATACAGCCAGACTTCAATCTTTCTAATATATATGTTTGTCATGAATCAGATTAACAAATTAATAGGTAATTGAATTTGCATGGTTTCTGTAAGAGATATTTTTTCTAGTTTCAAAACAATAGCTAGCAGGCATAAATGGGGTACATTTTGGTCCCCTTCTTATTTCATATATTCTCAATTTTTTAACAGCCTTTATACATTTTCATATGACCTTGAACTTTATGTTTTTGGTCTTAATTCTGAGGACTATAGAAGATTCCATTGGTGCAGTAGCACTAAGTTTAAGATAAACCTTGATGAGTCAGTAATAATATCATTTGGACCTAGGAATACCAAATATCCTAATCATTTAGATAACCCAGCATTACTGAGGATGAACAAGATAAAAGCTCAGTGGACTGTTGTCAGAGAAAATGTAACTTCTGGTCATAATGTGGCACATTTTATAGGAAAGGCCTATGTAGTTCTACATGCAGTTTTAAGATATATTGATTTAATGAAGTGTGACATTTTGATCATACTATGTACTAACTTGGTAAGACAAGTATTGAAATATAACAGCATATTTTATTATTAAAAGAAGTCTCAGTTTAGCTAGAATACATTTCTGGTCTGGATACTTTTACTTTAAACAGTTTGATATTTGAGTCTTTGTTTATATTAAATATATATTTCTAAGAAGTAGCTTATGTAAAATATTAATTCCTTTAAAAGACGGTAGTAGATTTAATTATACCTTGAGAAATATATTACACTTAAATAGAATAAGAGACATATTTTGCTTTTTGTGGAGAAAACGATGATTCCAGAGAAGTGGTATTCTCTGTGATACATATATGTCCTTCCAACATATTCTGTTAATGTTGCAGAAAAGAGTAAGATTTCGTGAGCATGTGTTTATGCCACCACTGGGCTTGCAGATGTACAGATGTTCTGAAAGGATAGGGTCAGTTGCAGCTCTATAAGTGAGGAAGAGGTTGCACTTCAGTAGCCTGTAAAATACCAAGAAAAGGGATAGGGCTGTGAGATTGTCATTGTGGCTTTTATGATTTAAGCCCTTGATTTTCTTGGTGTGAAAGTATTGTGGTCATTCAACTTGTATCAGGAGTTTGGACAGATACATACCAAAGGGGGCATTATACTTGTGATTGAATAATCACATCCCTTGACACATAGGCTTGGTAAGCTGCACAACAAAGAAGAACCTTCTTACAGTAGTTGATATATGGTGATTGAAGAACAGCTCATTGTATACATAACTTACCAGGTCCTGAACTACTGGATCAATTTTCTGGGTTGTGTTGTTTATGTGATAGTTTAAGGGGACGTCATGTTTGCCAGATGATAATTTGCATTTAATTTTAGGCCATGGTACTAATAATTTTCTTCTATTGATGGTTACTGAAAATAAAATTCTTAAGATATATCACTAGTAGATATGTATTAGTGTTATACTTTACAAAATAATTATCATATGAGTGTTTTTATGTACTATTAATAAGAATAGAAGCTAAAACAGTTTGATTCAGAGTAAATATTTCTCAGACAGACACTGATTAGATGTTGCTGCTGAATAGTGGGTTAATTTGAGTGATCATATGTCACTCGAATTGGGAGTATTAAACTCCAGAAAGGTTAGGGGTGGTTATGATGTTATTAGTTTAAGTTATAAAAGTTTATTATTAGTTTTCTTGACATTTTCCACAATACTTGATAAAGTAATTCATATACATTTACTTTTTTCAATGCTACTACATTACCTTAAAAATAATGTATCTTTAAGTATTCCTTTCATTTTCATTAATAACTTATGGTTTTGGTCAAAATGTTTCTTTTTCAATATCATAATATTGAATGACTTCATCAAAGAGTATTTCAATTAACATTAATGGATTAAATAATCCAAATAAGAAGGAGAATGTGTTTAATTATCTCAAACTACATAAAGTTCAATTAATATTTTTACAAGAATAAAGTTTCCGTTGAGTCCAACTACTGCGCTATCGTCTCTGTGTATGACAACGAAAAAAAGCACAGAGGAAACGCATTATAGACTCCAAAAAAAGTTTTATTGCAGCGCAAGGCTTCTTATGATGTAAATGAGTAGATATGACTTTAAGAACGGCGGTCAAAAAATTGGCGCCAAAAAAGTTATTTAAACTCAAGAGTAACAAGAATTACTAGTTCTGAGGAAGCCAACATATTGTTGGTGAAAGCGCTAAACTAGTAACTTTTCAGCAATATGTCATTTGTTTTTTAAGTTTAGAACATTGTGCTTTTCACTATAAATTGTATCAATACATCATAAGAAGCTTTGCACTGCAATAAAATGTTTTTTTGGAGTCTATACTGCATTTCCTCTGTGCTTTTTTTTTGCTGTCATACACAGAGACGATATTTTTACAAGAAACCCATTTGAAAACAGAGGATGTATTTAGATTAGATTTTAAATCATATTCAGTATTAGTTAGTTCAGAATATTTTCAAAAGAAGAGAGGAGTAGCCATCTTATGGAACAACTCCTTACCTAAACCAAAATTATTAATAGCTATAAAGATAATAAGGGAATGTTTTGTCTTGTCACTATCCAGTTTAATAACAAAATGTACACCTTAATAAACCTATATTGGATTCCAGGAATGGGTACCAATATGGTAAAACAACATTTTGATCATATAGTACAACTTTCTAGGGGACATATAATAATAGTTGCTGATTTTAACTGTATTTTAGATAATAAATAATCAACATCACATAATAAAAGAAGAATTACAGCTTCAGCCAAATTGTTGAAAGATTTTTTTTGGAAACTTTCCTCTTGAAAGATGTACATACATTTGCTGATTCTGATTCTTTAGCTTTTACTTTTTTTCACATAGGCATAATACGCATTCAAAGATAGAGTTTTATTTTGTAATGATTTAGTAGATTCTTTAACTAATACTAAGGTGATTACATGCCCTTTAGCTGATTACAATTCAATTTTTTGAATTTTTAATTACTCCAATTCGTAATGTTCAAATAACTAGAATACCTGCCTATATAACTAAATTGAAAGATTTTAAAGAATTTATAACAATAAAAATTCAGAACTTTATAGAAGAAAATAATATTAATGACATATCTGAAATGTTTGTATGGGATGCGTTAAAAGCTTATCTTTATGGCAGAATTATTAATTGGTATAACAAAAAGAAGAAAAGTTGGGATGAACAATTAATAGACATATAACATAAGCTAGATTCTTTGAAATTTATTCTAGAAAAAGATATTAATTAAAATGATAAAAATAGAAATAAATTCTTCGAATAATAAATATATGGAAATAATGAACCATAAAACTATGATTATTTTAGAAAAATTTAAAGTTTTAAAATTCTCCACTAATCCTAAATCACTAAATTTATTAGCTAATAAAACTAAAAGAATAAATAAATTCAACCATATAAATGAAATATTTCCCCTAAAAAGAAAAAGCCAGTTTCAGGTATACAAAATATCTTAATTGACTTTAGAGAATTTTTTACCAATATTAATCAACAATCTAAGATAATAGATTCTAATCAAGAAATCAAATCTTTCATTAACAAATATATCAAAAAAAGACCATCAAATGAACAAGCAACTTTTATTGACAGGCCCATCTCTTTTAAAGATATCCAATCCCAGATTACTAAATTAAAACTTAATAAAGTACCGGAAAATGATGGTATCATTCCAGAAATTTATAAACTATTGCCAATTAATGCCTTAAAACTACTTCATAAAGTTTATAATATTTCCCAAAATAATAATTTAATACCTCCATCATGGAAATATACGTTTATCTCCCCAATCCTTAAAACTAATAAGGACCCTGTTAAATGTTCATCCTATAGACCTATCTCATTACTAAACATCGATTACAAAACGTTTGTCAATTTTTGCAGATAGACTTAAAATTTTTTTGCCCACATTAATTGAAGAAGACCAAACTGGATTTATAGTAAACCAAAATTCTTATGACAATATCAAAAGAATTCTATCCTTAATTGAATCAGTTAAACATTTAAATAATAACTTAACATTAATCAGTCTTAACATAAACTGTGCTTTCGACTCAGTTAATTGGGAGTATTTATATTATTAGAGGAATTAAACTTTTCTAATAGTTTTATAAATCTAATTGCATGATTATATCAAGGTAGCCAAGCATACATTAAAGTAGGCACAAATATATCCCAAAATATAACATATATTAAAGGAACCAAGCAAGGATGCACTTTATCTCCTTTACTATTCACATTGATTATGGAACCTTGGGCTAATTTGATAAGATATGACATACTTATTACTCTAGGTGGTAATAATACATCTATTCATGCTCTTTTTAAAGATGCTGAGTATTTAAAAAAAAATCAGGTTTAACCTTTAATAATAATAAAACTAAAATCTTAGTAATTGGCCCTAAAAAACTAGAATTACAGGATGTTTATAAAAAATATTGAGCACAATCTGATGAATTACTTTATTTAGGCATTGTAATTGCTAACAACATAAAATATACTATTCAAATTAATTACAATAAAAGTTTGATGGCAGTAGGAGATCTCATTAAAAAATGGAATAAAATCAAATTTTCTATGGATGAAAAACGTTTAATTATAAAAATTATTCTATTACCCAAAATTCTTTATATTATTCAGTCAATCTCTTTACACTCGCCTAGTTCAATAATTAAGAAATGTAATTCTATGATACATAAATTTTTATGGTTTCCTATTAGGCCTAGAATTGCTTTATGGTATCATATGAAAAATTGGGAAAGTGGAGGTATAGCTTTGCCCAGTTTGGAAATGTACTCAGTTTCTACAATGGCTAAATCAATTTCTCTTCTTATAGATATCAAATACACTGCTAAATGGAAAAATATTCTAGAAATATTAACGAGTAATGCAATAGACAATAATAAATCACAGAAATTAAGGTTGTTTAATAACTCTTTTATTTGGATCTTAAAAGATTATTTTTCTACTTATTCCTCTAAGAATTTTATATCTAATTATATAACTCTTCTTTTGAGATATTTTAGAAACTATATATATAAATAAAAATCAGTATAAAGACTGGTTATTTCTTCTATTTCCTATAGCTTACACGGAAGGTGCTATATTTTCTTCTGATTATATGAAAATGTATTCCTTTCAACAGAAAAATTTAATAGTTTTGTCCCAAATGATGTCTAATAGTAATGTCTTTCAGCTTTTCCCTGTTAGGGGTCAACATAGTGGAACTCCGGTCCGCTAATGATTGGCAGTGGATTTTTACGGTGCTGAGATGCCAGCCTGATGCCCAACCTTCAAGGAAAGCACACCCATTCACGCACACACCTACCTGCATGTCTTTAGATGTCATTTCACCGCAGGGAGGATATGCAGACTCCACAGAGAAGGCGCTCCAGCCTAGAATCGAATGATCTGAAATCCATTAACTTACTGAAAAATGAATATGATTTTGACACATCTTCTTGGTTGGATCTATATGAAAGTAGGAATTATGTTTCAAATAAACTTGAGTCTATGACTTTAACAACTAAAAGTTCAATACTTATTTGATTCCGTATATAGTGTTGTCTATAAATCTTAAATCCCCAACAAGGAACATTTTATCTCATTTATATAAGGCAATTAAACTAGATCTAGATAATATATCAGATAATTATTGGAATTATTTTTCCTTAATTAATAATCATCCCCCTACAGATAAAGACAAATTACATATATTACAATCGGCTAGTGTAACCACTTCCTCACTTAGATGGAAAATTTTCACATGGAGGTATTTGCATAGATCTTTTATCACTTCACTTTCTTTAAGTAAATTTAACAAGAAGAATGTTAACTGCTGGAGGTGTAATAAAGAAGTTAATGCTGATTGGGCCCATATGGTATATGATTGTACAGAATTAAATAAATTCTGGAAAGACATTAATCACTTTTTACAAGCAATTTTTACAGACAATTGTTTTCTCTCAAAATCACTCATATTGTTTAATACTCTTGTTCCAAACTGTATAACAGAGGTTAATCAGCCTCTGCTCTGGTCTATTTTATCAGTAGCCAGGAAAACTGTCACAAGAAATTGGAAGTCTAAATCTTCCCCCTCAGTAAATGAATTTAAAATTTCACTTTTTGAAGTATGTAATTTAGAAATATTGACCACAATAGCAAGATCCTCTAGGAATACCATTGTATGCAACATGAAAAAAGTATATGATTTGTTAGACAAATAATTTAATAATTTTGTAATAATATTTATAAGTATTTCCAACTTATTAACTTGCATTTGTGGAAAGTGTCATTGTAAATAGTTTATGTGTTTGTTTTTTTTTCTTCGTTGTCATTATTACTCATACTCAAAGTTGTACATAACTCAGGATAATGTCTTCTTATCTATTTCAATTTAATAAAGCTGTTTAAAGGCCCTCTTGGAGGATTTTGGTGTCTTTTGGAGAGTTTCTGATATTTCCAAGTTTACAATCATCTGCAAACTTTGTTATCCATAAACCCTTAATATTATTTTTCACTTCTGAGAAGTAAATGCCAAAAGTGAGTGTCCTGAGCACTGAACCCTGGTGGACACAGCTAATGAAAGATATTTTGGAGGAGGTAAAGCCACCCACCCTAATTTCTTGGGTTCTTTTAGTGAGCCAGTTTGCTATCCATTGGGTTATATAGACATTCACATTTAGCTGGGTGATTTCATTAAATATATTTTAGTGTAGGACCACCGTTGTAAGGTCTTGATATACGGTGTGCATTAATTTTTCCTCATCCATTGCTTCAGTGACCTTCTCAAAGAAGTCAAACAGGTTAAATTGGCAGGATCTACCCTTTACAAAACTGAAATGGCTAGGATAAAGAGTCTGTAGGATACATATGTCCTGGTCAGACTTATGGATCCATAATTATTCAGGTCCATTGATATCCCACCATTAAGCAGGTGAATGGTTATTGCTGTCCTTCATTCATACAGCTCAAAGCCTGTTTGGAGACTGATATTAAATAGTCTGTCTGGGGGGTTTGACAGGTCCTGTTTCAGGCTGGCCAGTAGGCATCCTGGTCTGTTAACCAGCAACATAGAAGCCGAGTTCTTGTCTTTGGACAGTGCTTTAAGGCTTGTTCTTAGGAGATTTCAGGGGGTAATGTAGATGTTGGTGTGATCTGGTAATTTGGGGTGGGAGAGGGTGAGGAGTTAGAGTTAAATTTATCCTCTAAGTAGATTAGATATATCCTCTAAGTCTGAGTTTGTGATATCATTTGCTTGTAGCTCTGAGCAGTGATGAGCATTGTTTATGAAGTGTCTTACCTAGTTAAAGAAGGATTTGTGGTTATTTTTAACATGGGTGACTATTTTTACCACTTATCTAGCTTTGAGTAATTCGATCAGGGACCTGAGTTCCTTGTTAAGTTTGATGATGATGACAGCCACTGAGCACTCTTAAAACACCAAAAGAACCTGCAATGTTAAGCGCTTTTCGTCTACCCAAATAGGTAGACTTCTTCAGACAAATACATAGAACACTATACAAAGTTTTAAACCAAAAAAGGTGCCAAATCCACCTTAAATTAACCAATCAGCTAATTTACTTGTAAACCGGTGTTTAAACTGGTTAAAGTAATTAAAGTACAATGACTAAAATGTATACAATATATAAAATGTTAATCCTTACTCACCCACATAGAAAAGGTTGTCCCAAACATCAGTATACCACACTACACTAGTTAAGACAAATCTAATAAAAATAAATAAATATAATTCACACTAAACAACTATATGTATAACTATATTAAAATGAATTATCATATTGCATGGTGTACGAAAACA
Source organism: Protopterus annectens (assembly GCF_019279795.1). Taxonomy (NCBI): domain Eukaryota; kingdom Metazoa; phylum Chordata; order Ceratodontiformes; family Protopteridae; genus Protopterus; species Protopterus annectens. The sequence goes on along the minus strand of NC_056728.1, from coordinate 1,815,597,723 downwards.
TTCTTGCATGTGCTAAAATATATTAAAATATGGGTAACTAATATATTTTAACTAATATAATATAATGTAATATATTTTAATATGTGTCATCATCTTTTTTCAGTAGTTTGTTCCTGATTTTGTGGATTTATTTCCTTGTTAAGTTTAGCAAGAGCAATTTTGGTAACTCGAGAGTTACATTTATATGTATAGGCAATGAGCTTTTTTTTTTATTATAGAGTCTGTTTGTATTTGTGTTCTACCACCGGGGTTTATTTTTAAATTTGGCATTGTATTTACTTTGGAGGGAGACAGATGCATTTATGCAGCTATTTACATGTTCATAGAATTTGGTGGTAAAGGATTCTGCATACACAGAGTGGCCATCAGATTGGAAAGAGATGTCGAGTTTAACCAGATTGTCAGTTTTAGCAGATTAACTTTAGTGTAATGTCTGTTATTGGATGAGTCTTCCAGCTTCAGTCTTATGGCGAATGTGACTGATTTATGGTCTGATTTGAATAAGGAGGAAGTTACAACTAGTAGGGAACATAGCTGCCCTATATTGGTGAAAATTAAATCCAAGATTTTGTTGTACCTGTTTGTGATGCAGACTAACTGGTCCAGGGAGTTTGGATCTTAATTGAGCCCAGGCCAGGGTTTATACATACCACCTCTTCTTAGCATTCTATCTCATTTAGGTCATAGGCTAAGAGGCCATTTGTGTTTGTACTTTAATACCACCATGAGTTATGACATGAGCACACACATCAGTGCAGGAGCTTCCTACACCACTCTATTAGTGAATATGTTCTCCTCTCAGGAATTTTCAGCCCACAACACCCAGGTTAAGGCACCTGCATACATGCAAGCCTCCACCTGCCATCCAAGCACCCCAGCTGCTTGGGAGCCATCACAACCTGGAATAGGTGAGCTGCAAGCTGCTCACTCCATCCCACCCCCTCCTGCTTGTGTGCTCTGTTCTTTGAGTTGTTATTTGATCTTAGGTTGTCTTCTGTCTCCCAGTCAGGGCTTCATTGCTCTGTGCTTCAGAGCTGGGAAATGGTACTTACTCTTCATAACCTTAAAAACAAACTAGATACTTACCTGAGTCCTAGTAAATTCTAATGTGGTTAACATGCTAACAGTGGTTTTGGTCATGAAATTTAAACAGGAGAATATGAAAGCAGACTCATGTATATTTAATTTATCCATTTTTACTGTTTTTGTAAGTTTTGTTTGCTTTTCCCATTTAGTTCCATGGATATGGTTATTACATGGCTTTACATAACTTTCATAGTTTTTTTTTCCATTCCATGCATACCTCCACAAGGCTCAACCCAACCCACATCTGGGACTAGTGAGGAAATTGTGTATGTTAGTGCAGCATTATACTATTGCCAGGGAGTGTACCCTATTCCCCATAACCCCATCCCAGTCTTGAGATATCAGCAATTGCTGCCTTCAGGAGGTAAGCAAATGCTTCTGCATATTTGCAACCTCCTAACCACATGGTATACTGCCCGCAGCATGAAACTCATAGGAATTTAATGCTGCTACTGGAGAAAGCCTAGGATGGCACCCTCTCCCAGGATGGGTCAGACAACATTGACAAGTTGTCATAAGTGTGCAAAAAAATGAAAACTGGAAACCAAATACACTTACAAATCATAGCAAAAAATACTTGATTGAGTGCCTCTGCCTCAAAAGCATAAGAGACTTTATCAGAACAGAAAAAAGTGAGCTGCCCAATGAACACTATATATACCTAGTCAAAGCACATGATAAAACATTTAAAATCCATTAAAAAAGACAATGCACAACAACAAAAATGACAGATCTTTAAAATAAATCTATATAACATTTCATTAAAATATCAAAACCTATAAATAATAACAGGAAATTTATAAACACTAACAGTCAGTTCCAAACCAACTTGTAAAAGTACATGTTTTCTCCAATAATGAGTGTAAAAATAACAAATAATACTGAAGAATTGTTTAGATTTTAAAAATGAGTTGTACAAGTATTCATTAAACCTAAAATGGAGTTCACTAAAAATTACCTTGAATTCTGAAAACTTCAAGACAACTACATTCCTTACTTCGAAGTGTAAAGTCAGCTACTTTTGGTAAATTCGGTGAAGTAGTATTACTCACCCTCTTGTACATCTCACACATCATATGTCAGTGGAAAGGCTCATCCTTGCATCTTTGTAGATGCATGCAGTGCATGTAGCTGCCTTCTTGTTTACAGCAGCTCACTAAAGTAGACTAGATTTATACAGCAACCTATTCACATACAGCCCAGGGCTTCTAAAGTGCTCAAAAGCAAACTGGTTAGGAAATGAAGCCCAAAGCCAAGTCAATCCTAAAATTACCGAAAAAGCACTGAACAATTAAACAGTGCTTCAAGAGTCTATAGCAGCCTTATTCACAGCAGCAGTTAGCCAACTATTTACTGTAAATGCATCTTACTTGCTGGAGAGGGCTAGATGTATACAGTAGCTCATTCACAGCTCACTACTTCTAAGGGGTCAATAAAAATGGCAACTTAATTAGGAAGGGATGCACACAGCAGACGTACTCCTAAAATAGTTGGAAAATGTCAAAACAGGTGAAATACTACCCTGTGACTCTACAGAAGTATTTTCCATATAAGCAGTCCAACATTTATATTGATTGTTATTGTGAATGTAGCATTATCTTCACATACAGAGGCTGTGCATGCATGCATGCATCCATCCATCCATCCATCCAGAATGGTGCTGCATATTGTAAAAAAAATAAATACAGAATAAAAAAGAAAACACTTCCTTATTTAACAAAGTATACAGCTTGTTTATAAAATATGTTATGTTAAGTAACTCATTAAATAATGTTGTTTACACAACCTTCCTAAACACATGTAGTCTCACTTTTACATGGTTTACAGTGTTCTCAGTCTGTGACACTTGAGACACACTCACACATATATATATGTGAAAAAGAAAGACTACAGACACTGAAAAATCTATCTTATAATCTTCAGATTTCACTTCTGCATCTGTTTCCTTTTCAAAATCAAATTTTAAATGCTATATAATCCTCATATTTCAACACACACACACACACACACACACACACACACACACACACACACACACACACACACACAAGAACAGCACATAAAATTATTTGAACAAGTACCAAAGTACTCTTCTATTTTCAGGAAGAAGTTAAAATTACTTTAAAACAGAAACAAATCTGGTCACTTTAAGCTTTATGTAATATTACTCCACCTCTCCATTGTCATATTGTGTACATTGTTAATACTGAATTTTATGTTTATCTGTACTTAGTAATAAAGGGCTCTTGTGGTATAGGCTATCTACATATAATCAATCAATCAATCAATCAATCCCTCATGCTCATGGAAAGTCTACCTTCCTGTGGTTAGTTTACATCATTCTGTCTCTAAATTCAACATCACCCAGAAACTTTACCATCCTCCATAGATATGGCTGATCTCATTGAATGCACTTTCAATGAAACACATTTGGTCAAGACTAGTAGAATGAATACAAAAGTCACATTTTTATTTGGAGGAAATTCTCTACAGACCTTCTGCACAGGATGCTGTACCTCCTACACTTCATAACTAATATAATTAATTCTGAGGTCACCAAACTTTGAGATACATTATTATACCCTGGGAAAGTTGGCTACTTGGCCTACTGCCCCCAGCTGAAGGCTTTTTGTGAAATCTGCCCTTGATGAACCACACTAGTATCTCCTTCCATGAACATTGCTATTAAGTGTGTTACCCACAAATCAGAGGGGACAGATCAGACTGATTTGCTGTATTTTACTTGTTTTTACATGTGGGCGAACAGCCTGAACTCTTCTACAGTTTACTAATATTTCATATTTTTCACTGAGCTATAAATAAACCTTGCAGGTGCTGGTAATCTCCTAGCATATATATTTTAACATTTTGGAAGCTATCCTGCCAAAACATTACATTTCCTTCTTCACTGTTGTTTTCACTATAATTAACTTCATATTTATAATTTCTGAGTGAACTTTCATGAATCCGAAACAGTATGGTGAATGGTAATACACTGTCCTATAAAGCATGCATATAAGAAGCAAACCAAAATACTCACAATATCTGCCTTTATTCCGTCATCCTTATCAGAATTTTCAGTCTAAATATGCTCTCAACAGTTTTAGCTGTGAACAAAAGAGTTGAAGAATGCATCACTGCATTCTGCAGCCTTTTTGCTGCTCAGATGTCTCTTAAATCTTTTATGACATTGCTCATTCTTATCTGGTATTCTGTCATCTGTTTGTCTGTTTGATACACAATGTAGTTTTCACATTTTTTATACTCTCTAGCAGCTTTTGTTACAGACCTGCTTTATTTTTTTAGGGTATTACACCTATTTTAGTACAGACTTGTTACTGTAAACAATTACTTTTGAATTAGTTAGTACTAGTCTAACTGCCTTTGTGGACTATTTTAAGCCTAGCCAATTAACCCATGTGAGAATCAAACTCTGCTTCTTGAGTCTGTAAGGCAAATATCTTAACCATTGTGCCAACCTCAATATCTTTATTTATTATCCTTTTTTGTTGTCAGAGTTTGACCAACTTTGCAAGATTTCCTGGAGTGTTTCATATAGGATCCTTGAATTTCAAATACCATTTTTGGAACACTGCAGATACATGTAACATGCAAACACAGAACAGGATACTGAATTTAAATGCTGCATTGATATAAATAAGTCACCTTTCTATTATCATTTTTTACTTTTATGTTAAGTCATCTACCTATTTTCTGGAATGCATCCTGTATTGTATTCTCTCTCTCACCATCTTCTTGTTTGCACATTAAGATTTCTTCTCATTCTGTAGAATTTAATATTCATTTGACACTGGTTTTCTGCATCTTGTAAATCTCTATCAGACATGTATATTACTTTGAGCAAAAATCATTACTTGTATTTATTTTTTTCCCCAACAGTTAATTTAGTAATTGTGACATATTTAGCTTGTTACTAGGTCACCCTGTAGTTAAGACGATTACATGTCTTCAATTTCATGGGGCAGAGCTGCTTTTGCTCATGTGTGTGTGTGTGTGTGTGTGTGTGTGTGTGTGTGTGTGTGTGTGTGTGTGTGTGTGTAAATATATAGCCACATAGAACAGAGATATAGATATAGAAATAGATAAGATGTGTGATATAGATAGACAGACATAGATATGTGTGTACACTTGTAAGTATATGTATCATCAGTATCTGAATTTAGGAAGGCCCTACATTGCTTAAAGCAGCAGCTTAAATGCATTTTTAACATCAGTGCTTCCTACATACTACATTATTTAGGTCATACAGTTAAGGAGATTGACTGTCTGCTGGGAAAATACACGACATATTTTGCAGATGCCAGGGTCCTGATAACTTACTGCTCATCTACCAAAATGTTATTGGTGGACATTCATGAGTAGTACCATTATAAGTAGGATTGCTCATTATGGATGTACCAATGAGCATTTAATTGCTTTGCTAAGCCTGACTCATTTTCTTTTAAGCATTGCCTTTTTAATATTTAATATTGGCTATCCAGGGAGACCAGGATACTGACGTAAACCTTAGCAAATGAGCTCTGTTCTGACACTAACTTCACTTCAGAGTTTCCGTAATTCCATTGCTAGTGTCAGCACTTTTGCTCAACACACACAGAATTTTAGAGAGAAAATGTAGCTTATTTTATGAATGTTGTCAGTTTTTCTTTCATAGCTAAACCATGGTGTACATAATGCTTTAAAAAAATGCATTGACTAGGGTGGGTTTAAGGATGACCCTGAAGCCATTTAGGAAGCTATGCACACTACAGAGATTCTTACCCATCCCCCATCAGCCAAATTCTGTTTGTAATGTAATAATAATTGATATGCACAGAAATCCATATTAGAAAGTAGCCAGAATAGTCTATTGTCCATGCTACCTCAGGAGTATATTTCTATCCAGAGGCAATTCAAACCATCATTTACATTATTTATTTATTTTTCGTAGGCACTTGAAGTTTCTCTGTAAATAGAATGTTCAAACCTTTGCAAAATGCTTTCTTGATGTGTATTCTGCTTTCGTACATATATATTTGTAAAACAACATAATAAGTTAGATTGGCTGTATTTATAGTAAGGTTATAGTCATGAAATACGTAGTAAAAAAATAATCTTACATAATCAAATGAATATACCTGAAACATTTACAGTTGATAATTTAGTGATGTAAAAACAAATAAAAATCAGTCAACGTTATCTGAAAAAGTAATGGAGCACAAAGCTCATTCCTAGAGAATTTAACAGCAGCTCATGATTTTAGCAGCTGAAACCAGCATCAAACATAATTTTCAGATGTCATGAAATTACTTAAACAAGCGATGGTGGTGCTGCGGTAGCGTTGTCGCCTCACAGTAAAACGCTGTCCGGTTTGATTCTCAGCTAGAGCGTTTTCTGCATGGAGACATGCGTAAATGGGCGTACCTTCGCTGAAGGTTGTGCATCAGGCCTGGCAAGCCGGTACGTAAAAATCAACTGCCAATCATTAGCGGACCGGAGTTACGGTGTGGCGACCCCTAACCGGGAAAAGCCGAAAGACACAAACACATGAAATTACTTAAACAGGACTGGTTCAATTTCAGTGACCTATAACCCAGCTTTTCTGCAGGTATGTTAAGTATGAAAATGAGCTACTGAGCCCCCCCCCCCCCCCCACACACACACACACACACACTATTGATGCATTTGGTTATGCATGAGTCAGGCCACCAAACTAATTTTTTCTACAAAATGACCAAGACAACCCTAGGAATTTCATCTGAAGTAAAACCAAAAACAAAAAAAAAATGTTGAACAGATTTTAAATATGCTCTTATAAACTTAGAAAGTTGATAGAATAAAATGTTTTGTGTTAACATTTATTTTCTGAAAGATATAAAGTCTGAAACTCAAATGTCTGTGACTATTGAACGACTTCCATTATGAATGATTTGCCAGAAAACCACAAAGTATTATGAGGTACAGAGCAAAAGTATCATGGAAAAAAATCTGGACAGTTGACAGATATAGTTGCCCTAGAGGGTCTTCGAACACTTATTTATATATGCATGACAAATGTTTCCAGACTAGATCTCAGGGAAAGTATTAGGATTTGCTCATGCATAACAGACACCTGGGAGTATACCAGTTAAATATTTACTTCCTTGGTTCTCAAGCTATGGGAAGCAAACTTGGAAGGAGTGTTCCTAACTCAGCTTAAATATACATCTTTTCCAGGCCTTCTGCTCACAGGCATACTTGAAACTGGCTCCCAGTTGACAATCATGCCTAATTACAACTGTTGATTTTTTTCTGAGGAGCTCCTCTTGACTGTGCCACCTTGATATACATGACAAACTATAGCTGATACTTTCTAAGGACCCTCTCATGACCATACTGAGAATATTGATCTTTTCAGCTGATCCTTGATAATTCTGCTATTATTTTCAGCATTTTATGAGCTCATAACTCAATGAGCAACACAGCTTTCATGTTCATTTCATGTTCATTTCTTTAAAGAAGCAATTATTTCATTTGCATGTTAATATTACCTGTTTATTACCCATTTGTTAACCAGGTGGGCCTATGTGATACATAATTCCTTATCAGGGGCAACCAGAAACAATGTGTTTGGTTAAGTGACTTGCACAGACAGTAGGCGAACAAAGGCTGAGGGAATCAAACCATGTGCTACAAGAACTACAGGTCACACCTTAACCCTCTGCGCCAACTGCCAGCATTAGATGGTGACCAAAAGTGAGAATCAAACCGTGCATCTTGTGTCTCTGAGGTAAGCACCTTAATCATTATGCTGCTACAATGTGATAAATCAGTATTACCTGGTACATTCAACTGACATTATACAGTGAATTAGCTGCTCATGGTAGGCATTCACCTATAGGTTCATAGGTTCATAGGTAAGTACAAGGCTAGCTGCCATTGCAGGCCATTTTAACCCTAGCCAGTTTCTCTTTTTGTGCTTGAAATAACCAATCCCATTTGGTTATAGATTGGCCTCACCCATCCCATGGTCGATAATTATATATTATTCTTGATAAGAATAACTGGGTTCATACCATAGATGATTTGAGGGGATGCATGTATAGGATAGAACATTAAGGAGGCAGATCATGCCTTATGAACCTGATCGACTTCTTTGTGGCAGTCACCAAAGCCATAGACGAGGGTAAAGTGGTTCGCATAGCCTATCTTGACCTCGCCAAGGCTTTCAACACCTTCTCCCATTCTGGAATTATAGCTAAACTCACTAAACTAGGTATAAATCCCTACGTCACAAGATGGGTTGCCAACTGGCTCACTGACAGAACCCACACTGTAAAAGTTGCAGACTCCAAATCTGACTTCAAACCAGTGACAAGTGGAGTACCACAGGGTTCAGTCCTGGGACCTCTCCTGTTTGGTATCTACTTCTCTGAAGTACAGGCTAACACAGAAGGCCTCTGGCTAATGAAGTTCGCAGATGACTGCAAACTAGGAGCTATAGTCGAGTCCCCAAATGATGTGGACATCCTGCAGAAGGGCCTCACTGAGACAGATGCCTGGTGTCAGAGGCATGGCCTTAAGCTCAGTGCATTGTCATCCCCTTTGATAAAAACTCTGTACCCATGAACTACCACATAAACGACAGTCTACTTAATGCTGAATGTGTGATAAGAGACCTTGGGACCCAGGTGGACAGTAGTCTCCTTTAATAATCACATCGCCACAGTAGTCAGGAAATCCTTCTATGTGGCACACCTCATCACAAAGGGTTCTCATCCAGGAAAAAAGAGGTCATTGTTTCCCTCTACTCGGCACTCATTAGACCCATTATAGAGTACAACACCCCTTTTGGAATGTACCTCACAAGACATCTGCAGCAGCTGGAAAGGCCACAGAAGTACCTCACAAAGAGGATTACTGGCCTCAAACAGATGCCCTACACTGACCATCTCAAAAAACTCCAGCTTTACTCTGTAGCATATCGCCTACTCAGGGGAGATCTCTGCCTAACATATAAAGCTATGTTAAACCCAGAGCTGTTGGACATGCTACACGTAAAAAAAATCCCAATCCCTCTGAGCTACACACTCTAGGGACCTAAACCTTGTCACCACAATAAACAGGACATGCTGGAGGGATAGATTCCTGTACCAGAGACTTCCTATACTCTGGAACAAGCTGTCCATCTATGTCAAGCAAAGTTCCTCATTAGCACTCTTCAAGAAAAATCTTGATGAGTGGATGGGAAATAGGAAATACACCCCGGGGATCATTTCTGTGGCTCTGCTCAACAGGGGCACAGGAAATTAACTTTCTTGGGTGGCATAAGCCAGGGAATCTTGTTGGCTAGGCTTACTTAGGCCCTTGGGCCAATAGCCTAGTACCTACCTATGAATCTATGAACTGCATCTGTCCATTTACAGGAGGCAGTCCTGGGGTACATTTTCTGTTTCCCTTCAATAGATTTAAGTTGCACTTGAAAATGGATGGAGATGAACTTAGGGAGTCAGTTCCATAGTAGTGATATCCTCTTCGAAATATACCTGTCCCTCCAAGCCGTTCTGTTAAACCTACTTTTTCTTTTATAACCTGTTGTGCTTTTGGATTGGATTGTAGCTGAAAAATGTTGTTTCTTGCATTAACCCACTTACTTTGTTAGTAAAGTACAGACAATGAGAGCACTGTCTTATATTGGACCAAATGGTGACACTGGCCATAATCAGTGGCTTTAGAATGGCCACTCACATTGTTTTGGACATATGATAAACACCATTCTGAGTGACAAAATTGAGTTAGTTTGAGGCAAGAAACCTTACAGTTCAGCTATGTCCTTTTGGTTTAATTTAAAAAACGTAGAAAGTACAAATTCACAGATGAATTAGAAGCAGTATTGTATAGGTAACTTACCAGTGTTTAACATATTTTGCTCTGCTCCTATCATGTGTGGACTTACTCAGGTGAGGAATTTCTCACTGATACGCTGCTTCTGCTATTATGTACTGTACATTTGAGTTTTGGACCAGAGGAGCAAAGTCCTCCAGTCAGAGATAATTTAGGGACTTGTCTTTTTAACCAATTGATTAGCCTTTGTTTTTGAAGAAGTGTGCTTAAATAAAGATACATTTATAAAGCAGACATGAGCTCTACTGTTTGCAATGTACTAATTCATCAAATCTTAAAATATCACTTTCTCAAGATTGTTCTATGGTATTGTTAGTACTTCTGTATGTCAGGGCTTGTTTTGTTGCAGAAGCTGTTTTTTAGTGTAAGGTCACACAACTTGGAGGAAAGAAGATTGTGTGTGTGTGTGTGTGTGTGTGTGTGTGTGTGTGTGTGTGTGTGTGTTTTAATTTACTCTTTTCTCTGAATCTGAACTCAGAGGTGAGGTGGGCAGAGCTCCCTTCCCCATCAGAGGCCGGGGGGGGGGGGGGGGGATGCAGCTTCTACACAAAAATAACTGTACTTTAATGTAGTGTTTTGGAGTGTGACTTGTGCTTATGATTTTGTCATTAGGTATTTCAGTTTTTGAAACTTTTAGGTCTGGACCAAAGAAAGTGTGCTGTTTCATTATAAACCTAGTGGATTATTTTGGAAGTGTTAAGTAAAAGGTTCACTGTGTTATTATACAAGGCAATGACTGCCTGATTTATTAAAAATATATAAAAATAGTTAAGACTATTAAAGCTATTGTTTCTGACTTGTGCATTTTGAAGAGAGGAATTTGGCCAAACTACCACAATTACTTGACATTACTTTTCAAATGAATTTGTTTTGCAAATAGATTTAACATTCTTGAATATTCAAGGAGTACATTATGTGTGGTTTCTGTGCTAGCGCGATTTCTGGTGGTTTGGGATGGAAACTTGAAAAGGTACAGTTATCTTTCCTATCGTCTGTGTTTTAAAGTACTGGTTACAGTGTGCATCTGGTAACTGGGTATTGTTATTCCAACTTCAAGAACACTGGTTACTACTGAAGACACTAATATGGGGTTTGCCAACTGATTTCAGTGGTCTAAATGTATTTATGTGTGTCAGTAGTGGGACTAGAAGTGCTGCCCTCCTGGAATTGTAGTAGATATCCTTTGTGTCATGTGGGATCTGGTGGATTCAAATTGAAACACCCTTGTTGATTTTTATGTGATGATTTCATATGTGTAAATGGGAAAAGATAGTCTAACCCTAGGAGCAAGTCTTAGATGTTTCAGCAGATTAGTGGTGGAGCACCTTGAATTATTTTTCTTTTGAGGGCTTAGGCTCACGTTTTTTGTTGAAATCCGTATTGTTAGTACTGGGCTTCTGGAAGATGTCATGTTATTGCCTCTATATCTTCAGACTGGAAACATATTCCATTCTGAGCCTTGGTCAGTATGGCATATTATAGCTCTTTTTTTCTCTCTGGGTACAATTTTTAAATCCCTTGCTGACTGAGGAAAGGCAGCCTTTCTGTTGGCATCATAAAATCACAACAACAACAGCAACAAGAAATAGTGATTAGCATTTGGGCAGTAGTTGACAGTCCTCAATGTCTATCCTATCAATTCATAGATCAGAGCCTCTCAGGCACCCCTTCCTTGCCCTGGCAAATACTGAACTACCAACTCACCTCATCCTTTCAGCAAAGATCCCTTGTTTAATTCTCTCTCCATCATGTTGGCAGTTTAAGCCCTCAGTTTAATCCGCAATTCTCTAGCTGACTCCTACCCAAGTTGTTCATGATTGAAGACAAACCTGGCTCATATATATACCCATTTGCTGATTAAATTCCTAACTCTCACAATGTACACCTACAGTTATCCAGGTATGCTCTTCTGTGCTGGTAATAATGTTCCTCTAGCCACAGATATTCTAAGTTATAATGCAGCATTAATAATACAAAATGGCAGCAAACTAAAAGCAGTTAATATCCCAACAGCCACACCGGCAGCTTCTCTCTAGAATACCTCAACCAACTCTACCAGACTTACAGAGTATTATTGCTATTTACAGTCTTAGAGGCACACAAGCTATAGGTTAATAGGTGGTTACTAGGATATAAGCCCAAGAGACATTTAAGCCTACCCATGATTATCCCAAATTTATCAAAATATTGCTCATGTGTCAATACCCCAAGGAACTTTACTAGTTATGATTTAGGCTTGTACACATCAAGCATTCACAGGCTGCTCCTGTCCATGAGGGACATAGGTGCCAAAACAGGTAAATTTGCAGCTTCCCATCCATTGGTCCCAGTTACATTTGAATATGGTTAGGGATGAGTTTTGCTTCACATAAATGGGAAGCCTGTTCCAGAGAGGGGGTAATCTTTGGGACACATAATATGTCATAACTCAAGTTACAAAACGTAAGTGAAATGGTATTTAAATAGCTTTGTAAATGTTTTATACTTTTAATGGTCTTATGAAGCCACCGGGAAGGTGGTGAAAGCACTTACCTTGTTTCACTGAATAAATAGTTTATGATTTTAGAGCCGTATGTTTTGCGACCACTTTATTTCTTTAGTATTAGTTTATTACTTACGTTTTGCGGTTGTGAATTTATCTGCATAGTATTTTGCTGCATTTTATTTACATAATATGTCATGTTTATGTTACGGATGAGATTTAGGTCCTTAAAATGGGTATTTCTGATGCTATTTGTTTTGTGGATATGCAACAACTCTATCAGTGTGGTATCAGAGAATGCCTTGTAGGCTAGTCTTAGATCACTGTGCAGCAGCTGGTAGGACACCAAGTACAGGGACAGGCCTTTGAGACAGTCGGCATAGAACGTGTTTTTACTTCCTGTATTCTTTTTGTGAAGAACCTCTATGACTTCTCAAGCTGTTTCAAGTGCCTGGTCAGGTACATGCTGAAGGCTGCATTGTTCTCAATGAATGTTTGGATGAGAGATGAACACAGTGTAACAGTGACCTTCTTTGACCTGGATGCCAAGCCCTTACTTGTAAGTTGTGCAATGTAGAATGATTTTCTCACCACAGTAGACATGTGGTGGTCAAAGGTTAGGTTACTGTCAAAATGCATTCCTAGATCCCTGATCACTGAGTCTACTTTTAAGAGTGTATTATCAATGTGAGTATTTCAAGGGATGTCTGTCTTTTCAAAGGGTACTATTATGCATTTTCACATTGAGTTTTAGTCCATGGCTCTGCGATCAGTTGTTTGTCTGCATCAGGCCCTCTTCAAGGCTATCTGTGTCTTTAGGAAATTCAGTAACCACATGTAGTTTACAATCATCTGCAAACTTGGTCAGCCAGATTCCCTTGATGTTTGCCGTGACTTCAGAGAGGTAGTTGCCAAAAAAGAAAGACCCAAATTTTGATGCCTGTGGTACTCCAGTAGTGACTGCTCTCTTTTAGTTGAGGTGGATTCCCCTATCCTAACTTCTTGTGTCCTATCAGTGAGTCAGCTGGCTATCCATCAGGTGAAATATGGGTTTATGCCTGTTTTTTAACTTGATCTATAATGCCCAGGTAAAATATTGTTTTAAATGGCTTGGCCAGGTCAAAGCAGGCAATGTGCACTGTTTTGTACTCATCCCTAGCCTTAGTGAGCTTCTCAAAGAAATCCACCAGGTTAAGTACACATTAAATACAATAGCCTAATACCTAAAAAAGCTCAATATCAACTTGGTAACTTACATTATATTTTGCTTAGACTAAAAAAGCATTCCTTACAAGATGGAGACATCCATCCTAATCCAGGCCCAGCTAATATCCTTTCTACTGAATCTCTCAACACTAAACCCTCTATCCTACATACCCCAAACAAACACCATAATGCACTCCTGATAGCACACCTCAACATTCAGAGTGTTAATAACAAAGTTCCACATCTACACGCTGTTTTGGATGTACACTCTTTTGACATTCTATGTTTGACAGAGACATGGCTAAAACCAGCAACCCAGGATAATGAAATCCTCCCATTAGGCTACAATATACTGCGACTAGACCGTTTAAAGAGAAAGGGAGGAGGAGTAGCAATTATTTTCAAGGATGGATTACAAGTCACCTCATTACCTTATAACACACCTAAAGACAGTAATGCAGAAGTTCTTATTTCTAAAGTACAACTTAATTCTAATAAATCCATGTACATCTTTTGCATCTACCTACCTCCTGGGAACAATATATCTACACTTGAAGACATACTTAATTGGGCAGCATCAACCTTCCCACAAGAAACTATAATCCTTGGTGACTTCAATATTGACTGGAAATGCTTTGCTACTGACCACCCTACTTCTCATATCAACCTTCATGGTTTCTCACAGACCATCACCTCCCCAACTAGAATTAACAAACCAACCAAAAAAGAGAGCACCTTGGATTGGATCCTTATTAATAACCACCATCAAACTTACAAAGTAGGTGTCCTCCCTGACGATGTAAGTGACCACTCCTTGACCTATATAATCAGGCAAAAGATTGATATCCCACACCAAACATCATATAGGACTATACGGTCAAATAAACAGTTTAACCAAAGGTTATTCCAAACTGAACTTAGCTCTTGTGATTGGTCTCCCCTAAAAATCCTCCCACTTGAAGAGGCTGTTATACACTTTAACTCTACCTTCTTAAATATCCTTGACCAACATGCACCAAAACGTACTATCAGAACTAGGTCTAAACCAGCCCCATGGCTCTCTAAAGACACCAGGAAAAAAATGTTACTCAGAAATAAAGCCTGGACTAGGTGGAGAACTATAAAAACTTAACAGATCAACAAACATTTAGACAAATGAGAAATATGACAAAAAAGCTATACTTTCAGACAAAAAAAAACTTTTACTGTAAAATGCAGCAAACTAACCTAAACAACCCCCAGAAATTCTGGGCAAGTATCAATAGTCTGTTACACCCCGGTCACTGCAGTACACTAACCCCAACTGGTGCTAATCATGAAACTCCCAACCAAACTGCTAATGCGTTTAATACCTTCTTTACCGAAGCCATCCAATCTCTAGCCAGCCACCTAACCCCTGACAGCTCCAGCCTTCCTAACCTCATCTCCAGCTCTCTTCCTACTTTCCTATTCCAACCCATATCCACTAATTTCATCCACAAACTCATTCTAAAACTTAAGCCTTGTACTCCTTCTGCTGACCAGATTCCAGCACAATATCTGCAAAAAGCTGCCAAAGCAGTAGCTTATCCAATATCAATCCTAATAAACAGAACCATTAACGAGGGAACCATCCCAGTCATCTGGAAAATCTCACACATTATCCCCCTACATAAAGGAGGCAACTCAAATGAATACTCTAACTACCGACCTATAGCCCTACTATCCCCCTTAGCAAAAATAATGGAAAAATGTATTCATCATCAACTTCTAGACCACTTACTAAATCATAACCTACTTGCATAAAGTCAACATGGCTTTAGACCATACCATAGTACCACTACAGCCCTCTTATCTTTCACTGACACTACTAACAGAACTCGCAATAATAATACTCTCTCTTCAGCCCTATTTATTGATCTATCAAAAGCCTTTGATATGGTTGACCACACATTGCTTATTAACATTCTTAAATCACTTTCTCTCGATACTCTAGCTGTACAATGGTTTAGCTCCTACCTAAGTGACAGACAGCAAGCTGTTATGTGGGAAAATAATCTATCATCCCACCTACCAGTTACACTAGGTGTTCCCCAGGGCTCTATTCTTGGTCCTCTATTATTCTCCATTTTTATTAATGATCTCTGTAAAGCTACTCCTCATGCAACCTGTATACAATATGCAGATGATTCAACAATAATCTGCACAGCCAAATCTTCATCAGAACTACAGTCCTTAGCTCAGGAAATGTTTCACACAATAGAGTCATGGTTCTTAAAATGCTGCCTCCTCCTTAATCCTAAAAAAACTAAGCTCCTGCTGTTTACCCCTACCCGGAAGCACATACCTATTGATTTCTCTGTTACTTCTAACAATGGTACCCTCATATCCCCTGACACTACCACTAAGCTTCTAGGAATTACTATAGACAACAACCTTAACTTTGACTCCCATATTAATAACACAATAAAAACAGTTAACAGAAAAATGGGCTCTCTATATAGAATCAAATCCTTCCTCACTCCAATAGCTAGATCTGCTATTGCCCATTCTCATCTAATCTCAACACTCCTTTATGCCTCACCAATCTATACCAATCTGTCAAAACATAATTGTCTCAAACTAGCTACCTCCTATAATAACATTGCAAGATTTGCCACTGGTAATCCCTATAGAACCCATCACTGTAAGAATCTGAAACAACTAGGATGGCTTGAACTACCTCATCAGCTTCAATATAGTCAACTTATCATTGCTCATAAGATCCTCTACCACCCAAATAATACCCCAATACTCTCAAATATCATCACCCCCTATAAAAATCTCACTAACATACGATCAGCAAATAAATTGTTAATTAACATTAGTAAGTCAAACAACTCGGCAGGTGATTCTCTGTTCTCAAACTCTACTGGGAGAAACTGGAACCTTCTACCTACTGTCCTAACTTCTCTTCCTTCTCTACCCCTCTTCAAACAACAACTGAAAATACTCCTTAGAACAAAATGGCTGTGCCCTTGTAACAGCCCTGACTAACTGATTAAGATTACTTTTTTACTTTCCCTCTTTTGTCAATTTTGTACTTATTGTATATGTAATCAGAACAGTTTATCTGTAACTTCTATGATTTGACTCGTTATAAATGTCATTTTCTATATATTTGTAAATAGTATTTAACTATTGTCTTCTCTATTTTTGTATTTATTATTAACCAAGGTGTTTATATTTGTAGATGATTACTAACCAGTGTGTTGTAAAATGTATCCCAGTATTCTGTATGTTTTTTCTATGTAAACTCTTGTTTTTCAGAGGGTGTTTTTTTAATAGGGTGTTAATATCTTGTAGATGATTCAAACCAGTGTCTTGAAAATGTATCCCAGTATTTTGTATGGTTTTTCTATGTAAACTATATTCTTATTCTACACAATTTTTTTTTTTACTTTTTCATCTGTTTTGTCCTGGAGCTTTTCTCCCCGGGCCTCTACTGAAAATGAACATATATCCAGTTAGACTAGCCCGGTCAACAAATGTAAAATAAATAAATAAAAATAAATAAATAAGTAGTCATGACCTGCCTTTGACAAAATCTGAACTGGGTAGGATCTACTGTCTGTAGGTTTCCTATGCCATTGCTTACCAGATCCGTGATAATTCTTTCCATGGCCTTGCATGTGAGACTAGTTAGACTTATGGTTCTGTAGTTCCCCAGATCCATGGAAGAGTGCCCTTTGTGTAGAGGGGCACCAGTTGCAGTCCTCTATTCATTTGGTGCAAAGCTTACATGGAGGCTATGGTTAAACAGAGATTATAGTGGGCTTGACAGACTATATTTCACGCTATATATGAGGCATCCTGGGATATTATCAGGGTCTATTTAAGCAGTGTCTTGGCCATAGAGAGTGTAGTGACAAGCTGCCCCTTAGTGATGGTTGTTGGAGAAGTGGTGAAGGGAATTTCCTGGGGGGTGGTGAATGGGGATGATAGGGATAAAATTGTAGGTACATTTATTGACGAACAAATTTTCTATATCCTCTAAATGGGTCCTTTCACTATTAGTTCAGCACATTGTTGGATATTGCCTTTAAGATTGCGAACATAACTGAAAAAACCCTTATGATTGTCATTATCTTGGAAGGCTATTTTTACTTCAAATTTGGCTTTGGTAGACTTGATTAGTTCCTTGAGTTGCTTGTTCAGATTGATGAGGGATTTTTTTACCTTGCTGAGTAACACCATTTCTATTTTGGACATGATTTCCTTTTTTTTTTAATGCAACCTATTTATAGTGGGATTCCATCAGGGTGGCCTGTTTTTTGAGGTTGACATATTTATTTTAGGTAGGTTATATGATTGTACAGAATTTTGTGAGCAGTTCTGCACAGGCAGGTATGTTCTAAGGGTTTGGTTAATATATATTCACGCACGCAGACACACACACACACACACACACACACACACACACACACACACACACACACACACACACACACACACACATATGTATATGCATTTAAAGCTGTACACACTTTTATCATCACACTACCTCCCCCAGCTTACTACTGACATGAGCTTTCAGCCCACCTCTACCCATCATGCCACTGATTAGAGTGCTATTTAAAAGGAACACAGCTTTTCAGTGTCTGTCTTGATGCAGATGAATACAAGTAACTATGTCCCTTTTATTTATATCTATGAGTCAAGCACTTCGTAGTCTGAATCTTTAAGGTCAGAACTACATTTTTGTGTGTTACAAAGCTAACAAGAGGCAATTAAAATAATGCTTTTTTTCCTTTTCACTTTCTGGATTTTTTGGGGGAAAAAAGGCAACAATGTTAAATGAAACTTAAACATTTAATGACACATACCACTTTCAGCAGGTATGTGAGCTTTACAAAACTGATGAACGATTACAGATATTAAATAAGCAGAGCAATTTAAAATGCTTTCTTGGACTTTGCATTCAATATACATATAATGCTTGTATGTAAATACAGCTGCAGCAGCTTTGGTATTTACTGTGTTGTGAAGTTATAACTTCATTTCTAGGTGCGCACAACGAAGAACATTAAACAGAACAAGTGCTTCTGTATAAAATGCAGTTGATGAGACTGCACAGATCTGTGTAGAAAACAGGGCAGAAGATGATGAGAATTTCTGAGGTTCAGCAAAGCAGCACTGAAAACTGCAGGCAAATGTTACAATTTCAAATTATATTCAAGTGCATAAGAAAAAGGACTGCAAGAATACATAAAAAATATATATATATTTTTTTTAAAGAAGTCTTATTGGCTATGGCTTGGATTCATAAATATTCCCATTTCCTACTGTAATTGGTCAGTATGATTTATGCAGTTAGTGTGATGGACAGAATCTCTTATTTAGAGACATGGTTAAGCCACCCACACAGAGAAACACCTCATTAGTGGCTCATTACTGTGTCTCTGAACCGAACACTGCAGTGTCAGACCTGATTTCCTAGTGTACTCCCTAAAAAAACTACATATTACGGTAGCATAGGTATATCCCAACACCCACACCTTCACACACAGTCAAGACACCCATACATGCACAAATATCTATGCACTCAAACACACACTCATATGTTCTCACACACATACACACATGTACAAAGACAGACACACACAAAAAGATGCATACATATTCACAGACATACACACACACATATATACACAGAGTCAGTTTCTCATACTTAGCAGGTGACCATCCTCATAAACACTCATATACACAAACACACACACACACATATTTGTCTGCATTCATATATATACTTACCTACACCAAGACTACTCTTACAGGAGAGAATGAGTGACTGTTAAAAGACCGCATTCATATTTTCCGCTTAGAAGGAAAAAAATAATTCAGCAGAGTAATTTTCTGAATCACACTGCCAAATTAATCTGCAGCTGCTGTCATTTCTTGGTGGGGGTAAGGGGCATTAGTCTGTCTGTTGGACTGCTGCATCAGCATGCAACTTCCTGACTGAGGCTGCTGTCTGCAATAAAACCACGTCCATAGTTACCCCAGAACAGGAGAGAAGCCACCGAATTGAAAAGACTTACAGCAATGTGCAAACCTTCTGAGTTAAGGCTTCTGTATCACTACATTCCTTTCTGAGTCCTAGAGTATGGCTTTGTAGCAGGTTTTAAGTGAGGAAAGCAGCACCCACATTTGAAATATGAGTTAGGGGTGATGAGCATACAGACTGGCAATAGTGAGAATCCCGAAGCATTTGTATGTGGCAAACTTGAGCAATGATGATTTGCTGAAAATGCATCAGCTGTGAAAGGCAGTGTTTTGCCTCAAGGATGGCAAGAAGCTACACCACAATGAAGGAGTAATAGAGCTGATTATGTAAAATTGTGGAAGTGTGGTAGGCAAAGCTTCTCTCCATCAAAACCAAGTTATGTCACATACTGTCTGCCTTCCCAAGAATTGTTTTGTGGGGGAAAAAGCTGTTAAGAATGTTAGACCATGTTAAGATTTCAGCATAAATAAAAACTGTTATGCAAATAACTGTTGCTTTCAATTGTCTCACCCACCATTTAGTTTACTCTGTTGTATAAAATCATGTAAGTAATAGGAATAAATTTAGTTTAATATTAAAAGCACTTACTATTTACTTATTCAGAATTTAATAGTACTTTATAATTTGTGCAGACTAAATTAAAATAATATCCTTGTAAAGTGGGCTGGTACACCTTTAGCCCTTTTTTTAAAATGAAGCATTGTTTAAGGGAAGCTGCATTCTCGCTTATAGACAAAATTATGCAGAAATACAGTTTGCACATCTTGTTGGTTAGGGATTTACTTGCACGTGTGTGCGTATGTGTGTGTGTGTGTGTGTGTGTGTGTGTGTGTGTGTGTGTGTGTATATATATATATATATATATATATATATATATATATATATATATCTTTCTCTCTGCAGATGTGTGTGTGTGTGTGTGTATGTGAGTATATATGGAATCAAGACATTCAAAACATCAAACCTCAAACCATCAATCTGAAAAGATCGAAACTCAGAACATCCAAAAAAAATACTTTGCAGGGATGAAGCCCCCCCTGCACCTTCCACACCAAACTTACATATACCAACTTTAAGACCGCACTACAGTGGGAAAAGAGCAAATGCCACAATCCTTGCTGCTCTGTGATCTCGCACACAGAAAAGTCAGTAATTTTCTCTCTGATCACTTTCAACTGGCTTTGTGAAAAAGCACAGTTCGATGAAATTTCATGCACCCATACATATATATATATATATATATATTTATATATATATATATATATATATATATATATATATATATATATTATAAGTTTACCTTCATAATGCTGATCACGTTATGGTCGACCCCGCTTCCGCGAATACTGAACTGCGACTCTTCAAAATGTCGAACAGCAAATTTCCGAAAGACAAAATCTCACCCCCTTTTTGACCCATGTTAGCACTGGTGTGGAGGTGTGGTACGGTCGGAAATGGTGAAATTCAAAGTTTTTTCGACATTTGAAAGATTTTGCTGCTCTGGTTTAGTGGAAATAGTTTAGTGATGTGGCCGGTCACCTATATATATATATATATATATATATATATATATATATATATATATATATATATATATATATATATATATACATATATACACACACACACACACACACACACACACACACACACACACACACACACACACATACAGTGGATATAAAAAGTGTACACACCCCTGTTAAAATGCTAGCTTTTTGTGATATAAAAAAATGAGGCCAAAATAATTCATTTCAAAACTTTTCCCACCTTTAATGTGACATATAACCTGTACAATTCAATTGAAAAACAAACAAATCTGTAAATCTGGTAGGGGAAAAATATAAAAAATAAAAAAATGTGCAATAAGCTGGTTGCATAAGTGTGCACACCATTAAACTAATGCTTTGTTGAAGCACCTTTTGATTTAAATACAACATTCAGTCTTACCTGCAAAAGCACTCCAAATCTATCAGATTGCAAAGGCACCTCTTGTGCACAGCCCTCTTCAGGTCAAACCACAGATTTTCTATTGGATTTAGGTCTGGGCTCTAGCTGAGCCATTCCAAAATTAATTTTCTTCTGGTGAAGCCATTCTTTTGTTTATTTGGATGTATGCTTGGGGTCACTGTCATGTTGAAAGGTGAAATTCCTCTTCATGTTCAGCTTTCTAGCAGACACCTGAAGGTTTTGGGCCAAAAGTGACTGGTAGTTGGAACTGTTCATAATTCCTTCCACCTTGACTAAAGCCCCAGTTCCAGCTGAAGAAAAGCATCCCCAAAGCATGATACTGCCACCACCATGCTTCACCATGGGGGTGGTGTTCTTTTGGTGATGCAAAATGTTGTTTTTGCGCCAAACGTCCCTTTTGGAATTGTGGCCAAAAAGTTCAACCTTGGTCTCATCAGACCATAACACATTTTCCCACATGCTTTTGGGAGACCTGATGTATTGTTTTGCAAATTTTAGCCAGGTCTGGATGTTTTTCTGTGTAAGAAAAGGCTTCCATCTTTCAACCCTACCCCATAGCCCAGATATATGGAGAATACAGGAAGGAGATTGTTGTCACATGTAGTACACAACCAGTATTTTCCAGAAATTCCTGCAGCACCTTCACTGTTTTTGTAGGTCTCTTGACAGCCTCCCTGACCAGTTTTCATCTTATCTTTTCATCAGTGTTGGAGGGACATCCAATTCTTTGCAATGTCACTGTTGTCCCATATTTTCTCCACTTTTTGACGACTGTCTTCACTGTGTTCAATGGAATATCCAATGCTGTGGAAATTTTTTTGTACGCTTCTCCTGACTGATAACTTTCAACTATGAGATCCCTTTGATGCTTTGTAAGCTCTCTGTGAACCATAGCTTTTGCTGTTGCAGGCAACTGAGTAAATGCAGGAAAATCCTACTAGGACAGCTGATCTTTATTTGGGGTTAATCAGAGTATCTTTATGGCAGGTGTGTACCCAAGAAGATTGAATGCTGTAATTAAATCAAAACGTGCTTCAACAAAGTATTAGTTTAATGGTGTGCACACTTATGCAGCCAGCTTATTTTTACTTTTATATTTTTTATATTTTTCCCCTAACAGATTTGTTTGTTTTTCAATTGAATTGTACAGGTTATAGGCCACATTAAAGGTGGGAAAAGTTTTGAAATGATTTATTGTGGTCTCTTTTTTTATATCACAAAAAACTGGCATTTTAACAGGGGTGTGTACACTTTTTATATCCACTGTACATACACATACACACACACACACACACACACACACATATATATATATATATATATATATATATATATATATATATATATATATATATATATATATATATTTATTATGTACACATACACACACCCTCACATGTACACACATTGCATTGACAATGCACAAAACCAGTTCTTTGGGAAAATATGTTTGCCAAAGGGTGGTTTACTATTTATTCCTTCTGTCAGTGTACCTATTCTGTTCTGATGTCATTGTGAAACATCATGTGAATGTTGATGCTGTTACAAAAACAGGACCAGTCATATACAGAAATAAGCTGAACACGTATAGCTTCCCTTGTTATAGCATGATAATGGAGACAGCTGTGAGCTAACCAAGAGTAACTGACCACAGTCTTGGTTGCACCAGGCCCAACCATTTACCTGGGATCTAGCAGAACCTGCCAGTAACATTATGATGAGACTGCGGGACAGGAATAGAAGGTTATATGGTACAATGTAGCTGTGCAGTGCAACATAATACACTGATACACCTGTACATTTGGATTATATGCTAAACTAAGCTGGTTTGATTACTCTGTAATTAAACCATAACAGCCATAATGTTTGTAGAATAACAGGGCTGACCGAATCTTATATAAAGAAATGTAATAAGTATGCGTGTCTGTGTTTGAGTGTGCAGATAGGCAGATGGTCAGCTTCCACCCCGTCTCCACTTTCACACCTCTCATCTTTCCCATGTTTGTTTGGCATATTGCTTTATTCTGTGATCTGGGACTTAACCAGTTTCATGTTTCCCATAGTCCTTTTCCTTACCTTCAACCTGCTGTGAGTTGCTGCATATAGTGAAAGCATCGACACTCATAAGTCCATGTGTGGTGTAGGATCAGAATACAGGGTTGGGAGACAAAGCAGTTTGTGAAACTGTTAAGTACTCACAATATCAGCTTAAGCAAATCTAGTTACCACCTAATACAGAAATCCAAAATTCTCCTGAAGTATTTAGATGTGGAAATGACATTCTGAACATGAACCTGCATAACCTCTTTAAAAAATATACAGTATATTCTCAAGATGTCTGCAGAATTTTAAGAGCTACAAAAGGAAATTCTAAAGCAAAAAAGCTATAGATTCAGAGCAATACCATATTAGTGGCATTTTCCCTGAGGAGGGTGGATGTACAAAAGAGTCAATTAAGAGACAGTGGCTATAAAGACAGCAAAACCCATTAATGTATGCTTGGATGCATTTCTGTTCCCTAAGAGAATAACACTGAATAGGAGGTCATATGATTAGTGAAAAGATATCCTTATATCAATGCTTGCATTGCACTTTTAAGAATCACTGTTTATAAAGCAGCAAAGAGGGCCTGGGCAGTCTGCTGTTATTTCTGTTAGGTCACTCTATATTTGCCACGGGGCACAGGCGGGTCCTGGCGATTAATCTTTGCCTGGTAGAGCAGAGTGGCAGAGGTTTTGCCTAAGGCTCATAACAGAAATGGCACATTAATTTGTTGAATGAGGTTGTACTAGGTCATATTTGCTAGTGTTACTAGAGATTATTAAAATAAGTATCATATAAAAAAAAGAAGAAATTTCTCTTTTTTTTGTACTATGTCTGATAATACATAGTATTTAGATACCTTAAAGTTTTTTTTTTTTTTTTTTTTTTTGCAGTTTAAAGAGCACAGCTCTCTGGGATTATAGAAGGCCTATGAAGATAATCACTGTGAAGCAATGTACTAGCAAGTGATACTAGATCATGAGAAAAGAAGAATATGCGTTGTAATGGTCTCTGGGCTCTACGTTCAGTGCAGTGTATTTATCACTCTATGTACTTATGTTGTGGAGCCTAGCTGACATACACATCTCTTCTCACTTCTGGGGGAGTGAAGTTTGTTTGTACAATATTTATAGCTTATCATGTACTGTGTACAGTGAGGTGATAAAATGATTTGCCAAAATGCATGCAGTGAATATGTATACTACTGTGAGGGCTGGACTTGAGTCTATAAATTGTGGACATATACAAGTGTGAGTACTCTCTCTCTCTCTCTCTCTGTCTATATATATATATATATATATATATATATATATATATATATATATATGTGTGTGTGTGTGTGTGTAAAATGGTTTAGTCTTAGTGCTGCACATTATATATATATATATATATATATATATATATATATATATATATATATATATATATATATATAAATATAGAAATGTGTGTACTATATTTGTCCTCCATTACTTCAAAGGGAGTACAAAGTCAACAGCGGATTGGTCAACATGCAGTTGATCAACAATTCATGGGTAGGGGAATATTCCCTTTCCTAGGGGATTGTGTGATCTTGGAGTTAGTATATATAATTAGCAGGGGGGTGTGAGGGTCACAGGCTTACCTTCTGGCAAAAAACATTTCATATTGATTTAGAATGCTCCAGGGTAATCCTCAAAGCATGTGAGGTTTGTGTCAACATGCTTAATTTTGACGTTTTGATGTCGGCCAACTTTGTCATTGTACTCCATTCAGTGTAATAGGGTACACCTAAATATATATATAATGTGTGTGTGTGTGTGTGTGTTACAGTATGGCCTGGTAGGTTTTTCCTGATTCTTGTGAGAATTGAGTGCAGCTTAGATGTTGCATGCAATGTCTTTAAATTTGTATAGAAGATTAGTGACTGCAAAATTCTGCTTTAAATAATCAAAGAAAATAAGACTATGGTGGCAACACATGACTTACATTTACCCCTCCATCCCAACACAAAAAATATGCTTAGGACTTGTAATGTGACATCTAGATGTCTGGTGAAATAAGCAGCCTTGCTTTCATTTTCATATTATATCTAGAAAACGTTTGTCAGTGGGGGATCTGAGAGATAAGTATAGTAGTGTAACCAGCATGTCTAATCCTGTCAATAATTTATTTGCTAATCACACACTTGCTCCTTTTTGAACCCTCTTTAGTCACAATGTGGGTCACTAGGACAAGGCCAAGGGTAAACGCACTATTTGTGTTTATTTAAATAATCAGTATCCAGCCAGCATGTTTTGGGAAGAAACCACAGTACCCTGAAAAAAAACTGAAGCTGTGTGGCAGATACTTTAATTGAGGCACTGTGCTGCCTTTATATCCTGTGTTCTGAAAGGAAATGGGGTTATGAAGGGCAAACTGGCACACCACCAATAAGCAAAACAAGAGACATCTGTCATGCATCATGATTTGGAAGGCTGTGGGTCATTGTGTCTTGCTGCATGATTGCCTGCAAAATCAAATACATCAGGAAGCAGAGATGGTACTAAACACCTATATAAATAATGCCCTTATTTTAAAAGAAATGGGAAAAAATAAAAAAAAAAACAGTCCTTCTCATGGTATATTATACAAATATTTGAATAAGTGCTATATAATCAGTAAACTCCATAAAAAGTTGTGACAGGGCTTGTGAGAAGAAGGGTTGAGCTGATGAATGTACATTGTACAATGGTTAAAAAAAATATATACTGAAACAGTAGTATTATGCAGCATTGCACAACATGTTATAATAATCACATATTTCTTCCAGGTATCAAAACAACTATGAGTGAATAAGCAGAGATTTTGCCATTTCTTACCCTTTTTTCTTTAACAACCTTAAAGATTTTTTTTTGCTGAGTCCCACTATGGGAGTACGATGTTAAGTTGTTTGGCCTTAATGAGCAATACCTTTCATAAGTATTCAGTGTATTCTTTTGTATTGTTGTTACCCAAGCCTTAATGTTCTCCCTGCATCTGTCCCATGTTCCCGGACTGGTCTGGTGATGCCATAGCACTTTACTGTAGATGTACAGGAAATAATACACTTAAGCTTATAACATGCGCATGGCCTTTAGCACCTTGGTTAAAATGCATGTTCGTAGTCCCCTCAGAGTGTATGTATCTCTGTCTCTATGCATTTAAATCATTATTCTTTTCTGTACATTTAGATTTAGGGACTATGGGGAAAAGAAAAGAAAAACACGAGTTTGAATCCTCCCTCCTTTTATACTAAATGACCCTAAGTGTCCTTACAAACCCATTGATTAATTGTTTGTCTAATCTCAGGCAGCCTCGCTTATTAAAATAGTAAATCTGCTAACCAGTTACAATAAACCTCATTAAGCAGAATGGAAGTCTTGCATTTCCTTTCTTACTCTGTTTATCTTCCTTACTTTTTTCTGCCTTTTGCTACCTGTTTTCCAGTGCCCTTGAAGTTTCAGATAAGTTCACATTGGTGGTACAGTTATGCATCCTTATAGTTCAGCCTTTAGGCCCTGCATTTGTTCCTCAGTTACATGTTAAGGAGCTTTTGAATTTAAACAGCTAACACAGATCTGAAAAAGGGCACAGTTTGTTGGGAAAAATGAGTTTCCATATTATGTTAGGACATGCTTGAAAATACAACTATTCAGATTGCTAAACCGACTCACTAAACCAAAACATACATCTGCACATCAACATTACACTAAAATTAGCTATCTTCCTAAAGAAAACATGACTTTTCTGTTTTTTTTTCACTGCTTTCCATTCTAGCATGAATTTGTGTGGGCCATACTGCATTCAGCCCCCTTCCACCCACCATGCATTCACTTAATATTTTTGAAAATCAGAAGACTTTTTTCATGCTGTTTCTATCTCTCTTTCTCGCGCGCTCACTCACTCACTCACTCACTCACTCACTCACTCACTCACTCACTCACTCACTCACTCACAATGAATAACAGATCACACAGTTCAGCAGGGTTAAACAATTATTCTGCCATTCTTTATGAAGCACTTTTTTTATAAAGGATGTCTGTGTTCACTTTATGTGTATATGTATATGTATATGTGTGTGTGTGCGTGGGGGTTCTTTATATTATGTTGGTTGGTTGTGGAACACAAGCTGCAGTAACTGGTAGGCCAGGACTTGCATTACATCACATTTATTACCATCTGACCCCTGGAGGGAGCTGCTGCAACACAAACTGAGGAAACAGATTTGAATACGATTCACTCTTATATTCTCATACTATTACTCTGCTCTCAGGTTTTTCACAGCCTGCTGTATTGCTCTTCTGCGGAGCAGTACACTGCTTCTCTTGCTCTCTGCATCCACAGCTGAGCACCGTGAAGGCAGATAGCACTAGACTGCATGACGGCTTATTCGTCTCACACTATAGCTTGTTGTCCTTACTCCTTCCTTCCTTCTATTTTCTATTTCTTGGGGATGTGTGAAATTTCAGGAGTGTGATCCACATAAACATTATGATAAGGAAAAAGATCTCCGAAGCTCTGGAAGAAGACAGCAGTGTGTTACTTGATCTGGAAAAGAATGGGTCAAGAATGTTGACAGATTCCTATGGTAGCGTGCAGAATGGCAGATATACAACAGGATATGTGAGTAAACCCCACTTTCTTTGACTGTGTTGCAGAAAGTGTGACAATGCAAACTCTACTAAATTCAGAAGCTGTGGTCTCTTTGTGAGTGAGATCTTCTAGTATGGTTAGTGATCTTGGTTTATTTGTGTGAAAGAACCTGTTTAGCAAAGACAAAAAAAAAGAAGCTAACATGAGAAGTGACCTGTATTGTGCATGCCATTTCCCTACAATAGAGGTAAACAGCTGTAGAAGAAACACGGTATTCTGTAATACTCTGGTGGTTCAAAATCAGGAACTGTATAAGCTGTGCCACCAAAAAATCCTCTAATTAAAAAAGGACTACCACAGAAATAATTCTGACCACTGAAACTTAATGTAGTGACTTCCAATTACAGATTAAATAGACACATTTTTTTTTCATCTTTTTTGACTTGCAAAGTTTTGAGAGCTATTATTTGTAATATATGATGTGAAGTTATTACGGTACAAATATTTGGTTTTGTTTCGCCTTTGTGATTCCAGCCTTGTATTTGCTGTGAGAGGTAAAGACGTACCTGAGTGAATAAAATCCTGGTTGCCTTTTTCTTCTCTCTATGTACAAGGTTTCTGTTATATACATTGGTACAACCACATTTTCTGTGTGTCTTAAGATAAAGTGTGCCTATGTTACTGGCACAGCTGTTACTGGCAGGGGAAGAGACTAGTAATGATTCTCAGAACATGTGCTTACTTTACTAATAAATACCACAAAATGCTCAGCTTCTGCTTTGGCCACCCAGATACTCACTGTAGCATAATATTCCATTAGAAGTGCACTCCCTGTAAACTGCAGGAGCCACGATGCTGAATGTTGTGCCATACTGCCCTTGTACAGCAGTGTTGGCAGAAGCATCTCAAGGAATGTTAGAACTAACAGCTTCCAGGTTGTCATTTGTAGAGGTTCCAGTGCATTATGATGAGGTACTGAGGTGCAACACTGAGGCTAACGTGCACTGTAGCTGGGAGTTACTAGTATGGGTGCCAGATTTAGAAGGCTACCTGTTTTGCATTAGAAGTTATTTTTCTTTGTGCATTCATGGAGGGTGTTTGGGGAGAGTTGCGTTTAATATTGTGTATTAGAAAGATGGGTAGCTCATTATTCCCCATGCATCCTTCTCTCAAGAAATGGATGCTTGTGCCAAAAGAACATAAGCACTTTTAAGTGTAGCCCCGATTCCAAACGGTAATTACTAAATAGACTTGCAAACCAGTTCCATATTTTTGACTTATTTTAATACCTTATAGACTGATTGTGGTGATTACATATGATGTACCAGGACCATCTGAAAATGTTTCAAATCTCCAGTTTCTATGCTGACCTACACACATATCTTATCAAGGTGTCATATGTAGAATATAGCCCTCAGGTTGTACTGTCTTAGTATGCATGCCTCATCATTTCTGGGAGTTTCTGACAAAGCACTTTTTAATTGCTTCTCCTAAACCCCGCCATTTCTTCAGTTTTGTACTACAGCTCTAACTATAAAACTAAATGAAATAGACCTGTTATAAATGAAAGGGAAGGGAACCCTCATTTAATATTAGTTAAATGGTAAATAGTAAGTTATGCTATAATTTCTCCATGTACATGACAGTGAAAAGGTTTCCAGAAGAGATGATTGCATTATAGGGCTTGAGTGGAATTCATTAAAACCCCTTTATGAATTAATACTATTAATGTTGCTTTCTGCTCTGACTACCTTCTGAGCTCCAAATTTCCATTTCTAAGTGCATCTCATAAGACATAAATAAAGCTCATTTGCAAGGAAATTATGACTAAGATACATAACTAAGCACTAAATATAAGTAAGAAGATTTGTATGCTATACTCTTACTTATCACTTTTGAAACTCAGAGTAAAAAAAAATCACACAATGAAAAACTATGCACTTAGTTCATGCATGGCAAAAGTATAGCACAGCTGCAGGCAAGCCCATGTGAGGATATTAGTATTTGCTGCTGATACAGATGGTAATAAATGTGAGTAAGTTGTATTATATTTTCTGATCATGTAATAAATGAATGGTATAAATGTTTTAACTATTTATTTTCTGCTGGGGAGCCATTGAAGATTTTGTGGTTGTTGTACAGTTATCTGTCTATTGTGTTAGACATCACAGAGATGCCTTACTGGTTTAACATTTCCAACCACTGATCTGATTCCTTGCTTTTTTGAACATTTGATATAGGTGCATTTTTGACTGAAAAGAAACAATGATGTTTATCATATTGGTCACGGCTACTATCACCTTACCTATATGAGTTATATCTTGCCAAGGATATAACAGCCAGCGATCTTCCAAAGATTCAGGGCACCTTCTATGCAACCAAGCTGTCAGGCAGCTTGAGCTGAGCTGACGAAAAGGCAAGTTTGGGTGCTAGCCCTGCAGAGCTTTACTGCTGCTGAAGACTACCCTTCACTAAGAACTTTGAGGATCAGTGGTTGGCTTGGTGATGTTCTTTTGCTGGGCAAATAAGTTCCATTTGGTGGAAAAAAAAACTTCCATTTTCTATAGATTGTTTGTGTTGTATCACTTTCCTCTTCAGAAAAGTTATTTTAAAGCTAGGAGTTTTGTCTTTAAACATGCTGCCATGAGACTGTATTGTACTTTTAATGGTAGTGTTATTTTTTCCTGTAAGATTAAAAGTTGTGTAAAGCAAATGAAAAACATTTTTTCTGCAGAGAAATTGTTTATTTTCCCTTTTTTTTAAGGGAGGGGGTTCTAGCAAAGTGTTTTATTTTTCCTGTGTTTTTCTGTGAAAAAAAGTGGCTTTTAAAGACTTGTAGTTTTTAACTGCCATTTGCTTCTTTTCTTCCCTGGAAAAACCTTAGTTGAGTTGGTCTTAGAAAACAACTATATAAGTTATGGGGGTGAGTACTTTAGACAAATCACTGGGGTGTCCATGGGGGCTAATTTTGCCCCAATATATGCAGACATCGTCATGGCCACCTGGGAGAAGAAGTTTATCAACAATAGTAGGTTTGTGAAGTACTGGAATCACTACACCAGATTCCTGGATGACATCTGTATTTTTTGGGTAGGCCCCCCAGAGACCATTCAGGAGTTTTTTACCTACATAGGTAGCACAACCAGTTTTTTAAAGTTCACCCATGAGACCTTTGAAGAAACAGTCCATTATTTGGACGTTACTATCAGTAAGGTGGCAGCTGGCTTTTCTTCTTCAGTATACAGAAAGCCATCCTTTTCCAACAGTTATTTGCACTTCTCCAGTTCCCACCCTGAGTACCAGAAAAAAGGCATTATTAAAGGACAGATGGTTAGGGCGTCCCGCATGACATCCCAGGACCACCTTTTCAATGAAGAATGTGATAAGTTAACTGTCATGTTCATGGACAGGGGGTACCCCGAACATATGATTAATCTAGTTAAACAGGAGGTGCTCCTAGGTAGAACCACAAGATTCAAGCCTATTCTAGGACAGGATCTACCTAGTATACAACAGGACATGAGTATATCTAATTGTGTAGGACAAGAAATACTTTTCATCACAGAATATAGTGGTAATGTTAGGAAGTTTCGACAGATAGTTGAAAAGGAATTCAAGGCTTTTCAGGAGTTGACCGATTTGGATGTATTTAAAACTATAACCCTTAAAACCGTTTATAAAAAGGGTTACAATATTAAGAGAATTTTAGAGACAGGGCCTAGACAATATCAAACTGGAAACACACGTAAGGGTACATTTAGATGTGGACATTGTTCTCAGTGTAAGCATATAATTAACAAAGAGACTGTGTATGTGGAAAGTAGAAACAGGAGGATTGGTTCTACAAGATTTTACAATTGCTTGTCCTACGGAGTTGTCTACTTGGCCTTGTACCTGTCTTGTCAGGCTTTCTACGTGGGCAAGACCAAGAGACAACTCCGTAGAAGAGTGTATGAACATCTCTATGATATCAACAAGCGAGATATGAAAAATGCTCTCTACAAGCACAGTCTATTATGTTCAGATGCTATTTACAATTTTTTTGTATTGGACTCTGTTATACAAGACCCCAGGGGTGGTCCATGGGAGACATTACTTTCCCATAGGGAGACACATTGGCAGATCCTCCTGGAATCTAACAGATTCCCAGGGCTTAATGAAGCTATATCTATTGTGCCTTACTTGAAATTAAAATCCGACAGGATATAATTTACCTGTTATTTATTCACAAATCCATTGAATAGCTTGTCAGACTACAATATTGGTTTGGTGCAAGGATAGAATAAAAATGGAAATAAATATATAAACCTATACATTAATCAGTTTTATGATTATAAAATTTATTTAGAATTTTAATATTTTAGAGAACATTCCTTTGCTGTTTTTAACAATGGTAGTATAATTGCTTTGTTAGGTTTGTTCTTTCAGAAAAATATTACTGTGGTTTTAAATCAGATTAATTAACTTAATTGCCAATTTATGTGATTAATATGTGTATTTAAACCTGAGGGTTTCCTTGACTGTTTGTCTGATGAAGTCTTATTTGATGAAAACGTGTGGTACATATTGTTGGCGTTAAAAAGCAATAAATTTCTGGTATCATTATTATTAGTCGAGCCTGGTGCCTTATTGTGAGTTAACAGTATTCCGTTACACCTTATCTGTGGACTTGCTTCTGAACACTTTCTTGGTTTATTGGTTTCTTGCTCAGTATTTGGTGTTTGATATTTTCTGATCATGTAATAAATGAATGGTATAAATGTTTTAACTATTTATTTTCTGCTGGGGAGCCATTGAAGATTTTGTGGTTGTTGTACAGTTATCTGTCTATTGTGTTAGACATCACAGAGATGCCTTACTGGTTTAACATTTCCAACCACTGATCTGATTCCTTGCTTTTTTGAACATTTGATATAGGTGCATTTTTGACTGAAAAGAAACAATGATGTTTATCATATTGGTCACGGCTACTATCACCTTACCTATATGAGTTATATCTTGCCAAGGATATAACAGCCAGCGATCTTCAAAGATACAGGGCACCTTCTATGCAACCAAGCTGTCAGGCAGCTTGAGCTGAGCTGACGAAAAGGCAAGTTTGGGTGCTAGCCCTGCAGAGCTTTACTGCTGCTGAAGACTACCCTTCACTAAGAACTTTGAGGATCAGTGGTTGGCTTGGTGATGTTCTTTTGCTGGGCAAATAAGTTCCATTTGGTGGAAAAAAAAACTTCCATTTTCTATAGATTGTTTGTGTTGTATCACTTTCCTCTTCAGAAAAGTTATTTTAAAGCTAGGAGTTTTGTCTTTAAACATGCTGTCATGAGACTGTATTGTACTTTTAATGGTAGTGTTCTTTTTTCCTGTCAGATTAAAAGTTGTGTAAAGCAAATGAAAAACATTTTTTTCTGCAGAGAAATTGTTTATTTTCCCTTTTTTTTGGGGGGGGGGGGGTTCTAGCAAAGTGTTTTATTTTTCCTGTGTTTTTCTGTGAAAAAAAGTGGCTTTTAAAGACTTGTAGTTTTTAACTGCCATTTGCTTCTTTTCTTCCCTGGAAAAAAGGTACCAGTTTTGGATTGACCATGGAACAAACTACCAGTCCCATGGTCAATCCTTCTTCTAGTCACAAAAAGAAAAATGTAAACAGCCTTTGCTACAACAGCAGTCTATCAGTTTGCCTCATCAGCAGGTAGGTGACTCTGCTTTGGCCATTTGTTGTACCTCAGACCACTCATATTTTACCCCAGATCCCACTGGTGTAACACTTACAGCTACTATGGACCAGAGATTAGCCACATACTCTGTGTTTGTTGGGGTCCCTTACTGGGAAAGGTGCAAGGGAGAGCCAATGTTGTCTGTCCTGGAAGACGGAACAAGGAATGCTTTCCTGTTGTGTCAGAATGCTGTGCCCACCTTTGCGGAAGCCGCTGCTGCCATTAGTAACAGGGCTGGCCTCAATTTTCTTGACAAAAAGAAACAGAAAACTAAGCATGTGTCTACCCATCCTCAAATTTCCTTAGACAGGAGTAGTTTACTGGGTTTGGTCAAGGTTTAATGCAGGCTACTGATTATTCTTGTAAAGTACTTTCTGGTAAAAGAGAGATACCTCTTTCCCTGAAGAGATTCAAGATTCTCAATCTGAACGTGAAGATGAAGAGACAGATACAGGATTTTCTCCTCAGATTTCTAATTCCTATTCTGAGGAAAGCTCAGTTTCTGATTCTCCTTGTGGAGGTCTCTCTTTCTGAGACTGTTGCTAGAATGTGCTAGTGTTTTCAGTGGGAAATCAATGAAGTTTCTCAATCCCTCAAAAAATAATATGAGTTTTTACAAAAGGAATTTCCAAAACATTCACCCATGCCTCCTGTTCTGTCTGCTTTAGAGGATGTGTGTGCTGCTGCCTGAAAATTTCCGGATAGTCAGCCACTAAAAAGACCTTTTAAAAGTTTTTATGTACTATTCCCAAACCTGACCTAGCAGCTGCAGCTTTAGTTGATCCCACTTCTTCTAAACACTTAGTTAATTCTAAGTGTACTCTTTCTAGTAAGGATGGGAAAATTATTGGTAAGTAACTTGGGAAGTCTGTACTTCTGCAATGCTGATATTCAGAATTTTGAATTGTCAGGATCATATGTTAAAGTTTGTTCCAACTAATTTTGAAAGTATGAAGAACGTTTTTTCTTTTAAAGAAAAAAAAAAATCTGCTTTAAATAATTTACTTTTGAATATTGTACAGGTCACTACTTATTGTTTGCAATTTGTATATGATTATGTTGATACTTCTTCCAGAGCTATGGCCATTGGTATTGTTTTGAGAAGGTTTGCATGGCTGCATTCTCAGAACCTCCCAGATGATGTTAATAATGACATTTTAAATTATTCTTTGGATAAAGATTGTTTTATCTCTTCTGGTTTGCAGAGGTGATCAAAAAGTGTTATGAAAGGGATAAATTAATCCAGGGAATCTGTAAGATTTTTCAGCCCTCCTTTTCCAAATTTCCTAAGGGATTCTATAACTCCTTATCCAGTTTTGGCAAAAAGCAGAATAAGCAGTCTCAACAAATACATGTAAACACACATTTAAGAAGAAATGGCAAGGGTTTCTAAAAAGAAGCCTCAAACCTCCCAAAGCCAAGGACAATCCAACAAGTCTGAATGACTGTTCAAGAGACCTAGTGATCCGCTCCACCCTGGTCCCTTTTGTTCTTCCAGAAATTTGAATCTCCATTTTTCTCTTTGGCAACAGATAGTTGTAAACAAATGGATTCTGAAGATCATTCATCAAGGTTACAGATGGCAGTGGGAGGAAATTCTGACTTTCCAGAGGGAATTTCCTCATCCTCCAGATCAGACTCTTTTGTTTCCACTGGTTCTTCATCACATGCATCATACAGAGGGGTAGAACCAGTTGCTCCTTCCCAGGTGGGGAAGGTTTTTTATTTAAGGATGTTCTTAGTGCCAACGGAAGAAAATGCTTGGAGACAAGTTCTCAATCTTCCTTTCCTAAACCTGTTTGTGATGGTGCCCAAATTCAAATTGATGTCACTTCACAACCTCTTCTTCCTCTTAAAAGTTTTCTCTTAACACTAGACTTAAAAGATGCTTATCACACATCCCTGTTCATTCAAACTTAGGTACATAGGAAATTACTAGGCTAATGGCTTAAGAGCCTTTACAAGCCTATCATCATCAAGATCAATATAACCAATGTTACCCAATATATGGCCCCTAGGGAAGACCATAGCATGGATTTGTACCTATGCCTTGAGAATATTACAGATTGCCTTTGTCCATAAGGGACATAGGTGCTACCCCAGTTGTAACTTTCAGATTTCCTATCCATTGATCCAAATTGCATTTGAAAAGGGCCAGGGAAGAGCTCTGCTTAATGTGAATAAGAAGTATTTTCCAAAGAAAGGAAGGAGTAATCTCTGAGACACATATTTGTCTCTCCAGCATGTTTTGTTTGAGTCACTGACTAAGTTTAGATCCCTGTATTGGGTGACCCACAGGCTGTTTGACTTATGGATGTGTAGCAGCTCCATCAGGGCTGGATTCATGAGTGCCTTGTGGGTCAGGCATAGGTCATCTCTTAATAGTGGGAAGGAGAATGTGTAAAGGGAGAGAGCTTTTGGTCTATCCACATAGGACGAGTTGTTTGCACCCTGTATTTTCTTTGTGAGGAACCTCTGAGGTCACTCCATTTGCTATAAATGCCTAGTCAAGTACATGCCAAATAGCACATTGTATTTGTTTAATGGCCTAATGAGGGCTGAGTACAGCAGGACTATAATTTCCTTGGATCTGGATGCCATACCTTTACTTATAAGTTGTGCCATATAGAAGGACTTCTTCACTACTGTGGACACATAGCAGTCAAAGTTCAGGCTACTAGCTAGCTGTGTACCTAGATCTCTCACCTCTGAGTTTACTCTTAGGGGTATGCTATTTATGTTGTAATTTGCAGGGGTATTTGACTTCCCACAGGGTATGATAATGCATTTTTTCGCATCTAGTTTTAGGCCATAGTTCTGGCACCAATCATTTGTCTGTTCCACACCCTGCTGAAGGATATCTACTTTATTGAGGGATTCAGTGACTCCCCCCAAGTTGCAGTTGTTGGTAAACTTTGTCATTCAGAGGCCTTCCACAATAGCCCTAACTTCAGAGAAGTATATTCCAAAAAGGAGAGATCCCAGCACTGAGCCCTTTGGCACACCACTAGTAACTGGCCTCTTGCTGGATCTGGATTCACCCACTTTAACCACATGTGCCCTGTCCATGAGCCAATTGGCTGTCCATCTGGTGACATAGAGATTTATGCCCAGTTTTGTGAATTTATTTATAATACCTGAGTGGGGAATTGTGTCAAATGCCTTTGCCAGGTCAAGGTAAGTGGCATGTACTGTTTTACCCTCATCCATGACCTTAGTGACTTTTTCAAATAAATCCACCAGATTCAGTAGGCATGACCTACCCTTGACAAAGCCAAATTGGATTGAGTCCAGTATTTGGGGGTTTTCTATGTCATTATCTTTCAGGTCTGTGATTTATTCTTTCCATGGCCTTACATATAAGACTAGTCAAACATATGGGTCTGTAATTTCCCGGGTCAGTAGATGGTCCCCTTTTATGCAGATGGATGACTGTTGCTGTCCTCCTCTCTACTGGAACAAAGCCAGTCTAGAGACTATGGTTAAATAAAGATCCTAATAGTCCTTATTTAAGTTGTGTAAGAGCCAACCTGGTATATCGTCAGACCCCATTGAATCTGTTTTTAGCTTTAGAAAGTGCAGTGGCAACCTGTTCTTTGGTGATAATTGGTGGTGGAGGGTACATCTTGGGTGAGAATGGGGGGAGAGTGATGGGGAGGTGAAATTTGAGATGAATTTTTCAGCCAGCAGATTTGCTATATCTTTTTTCTGAGTATAGGTGATGCCATCTACAACTAATTCCGCATATTGTTGCCCTTAAGACTGCTGACATAAATGTATATTGTTGCCCTTAAGACTGCTGACATAACTGTAAAATGCCTTATGGTTATCCTTAGCTTTGGAGGCTATTTTTACCTCAAAGTCTGCTTTCAGAGACATGACTAATGAGGGACTTGTGCTCTGTTGTGCACATTCCATCTTACTTCTCAAAAGGACTTTTTTCTTTTGTTGTACAACCTATTAATACCAGGTGTCCACCAGGGTGGCTTATTTTTGACTTGGGGTTATTTCGGTCTGGCATTGCCCTTTCTGTGCAGTTGTTTATATGGCCATACAGGGCTTTTGCTTATGCCTCTGCATAGGTATCTGTGTTTTCTGGATTTGGAGGAGCTTGGAAACTAGCTTCCCTGAATGTCATACATTTCCAGCTTTACTAGAATAAATTTTGTACTGTGGATTAGCCATTTTCTGTTACATTTATTGCTTAATTTTGAAGTTGATAGTTTTAATTTCGTTAGTTGTTGTAGTTCAGCCTTTTTTATTATGTCTTCAGGGTTTTCAGTAGTGGCCAAATGGATTCACAAGTCATTGCAACTTATGTCATTAAATTGCAGCTCAGGGATTTTCACTGCCTGGAAAATTCCTTCAGTCTCTAACCCACCAGTGTAGAAGGCCTTTACACCCACAGCCTTCTTACTTATGTAAACTACTTCTAAGGCCACACTAATTACCCGAGTAAAATAATTGACAGATATGACTGTGGCAGGCAAATATCCTGAAAGACTTTCGCTATCAATGTCTTTTCCGCTGGATCATGAACACAATGTTGGAGATGTTAGAAAAAAATGATGAGTCTTTGATACTGTTTGATAAGCAGTCGCATCATAATGCAATTCAGCCATTCAAGACATTATAGAGACATTACAAGATAGTAAAAAACACTCTTGGATGCATCAGGAATTCTGGATGGCATAACAGCATTCAAATTACAAGGAGGAAACTAAAGCACAATATATTATAATTAAGGCATAACCCTCTACTAGCTTTTATACTATTTTAAAAAATACTTAGAGTGAGGTACTCTGTCTAATGATCTAAAACCTTTCATATATTTAGGTACTATCAGCACATTTCCATGAATCTGAATAATACCATTTCACACAGACCTTATCTTGTATTCTCTCTTCTGGCAAGCAAATAGAATTCATGATTTTGCCGTATGTCATTTATCCCTATTTTTCCCTGCCACATTTCTGTTACTAGGTAGACAGAATTCAGGACAAGACATTCTGAAGCACTAATTTGTTTTTCTTTATCAGCTTATTGCTACATTCATTAACAGCCATTGGCCTTAGTTTTGTTAGCAGAAATTATTCCTGCATAATATTTATAATTACTTGCCTAACTGCAATACATCTCCCTTGTAAAATACATTACAAATCCCATTTAAAGAAGCAAGTACACATTAAATTTCCATAGATAATAATATGTCCATCAGTCGTTTAACAGAAGATTATGAACATTGTAGCAAATTTAAACAAGGCAGAAAAGTGATGAGATAAAAAAAACTGTCTCAGATCCTTAGGAAATAATTAGAGAAAGCTAAAACAGAGAAAGTTAGACAAGTAATACCAAGAACTAACTTCATCTACAGGAAGACTACATTCCTGTTAAGGTTCTGATTCTGTACTACCTTCTTCTGGGAACTCTGAGGCTCATACTTTGTTGTTATCATCCCCAAAGACAGGCATATGAAACTAGCTTCTTCTATACATTTTGAACTGATACCAATGTCTGTGCCTAGTAAATATAAGGTAAAACTTGCAGCTGCATCAACACTGCTGATATTTCAGATGCCAGCCTGTCTAAAAATGACTTTTGGAACGGAAAATAACTGCCGAGCCAGACAATTTTTGTTATAAAATGAATCTACATTTGCCTCTGTCTCAGGGGATCTTTTATCACATTCTAAAGGGAATGGTTTCTTCCTGTTTATGTTGTGCCTTCCATAGATGACAAGAGACTAGCAGTGGAAACAGTATTGATTTCTTCTGAGAAGCCATCAAGACCAACACTGTTCTCTTTAAACGTCCACGTTTAGGGTGAGGCAATTCTACACCAGCGTTGGTACTCACATAAGCCTTACATAACAAAGAAAGAAACATATAAGTTGTCCTTTCATTTTACCTTGGGAAGAAGGCCATGCTTTACCATCTCATTATTTATCTCTACAGTATGTGCTTTCTGACCATTAGGATTCAGATTCATTATCTTCTGGTTCACTATCAAAAGACATTATTTTTAATGAAACCATGAATATTACAGGAGAGACATATAGATATACAGTGTCAGGTATTCTATTTCTAAAAGAAACCTCTTACATATGTTGGAAGTACTAGAGTCTATTGGGAGAAGCACTTCTTTAACTTTTCAATTTTATTGAAGCAGAATTCTATTCATTCTGATTCTCTGCCACTGCTCATAGATTTTCCACTCTATTATGAAGATATGATAAAAAGAATTCTTAAATTTACTTCAGTTTGAAACCTTACCCTGCACATTTAGCTACTCCTTCTTCTTTTGTTTTTTTTTTCCAATATATTTTCTCTGTCACTGAGAAGGTTTTCATTCAAGAGCACAGGTTGTAGAACAGGTAAGGTAGGAAGGTATATACTTATTATATTATTATTATTATTTAGCTGTTGTGGCCAGGAATGCATTAAGTGTACCCTGGGCTCTGGGCAGTTTTCAAATCATGGGTCCCCTTAACTCACACACTTAAGGCCATTCAAAGTGCTCTTGTAATCCAACAATGTTTGTACTCATCAAGTAAAGCCACTTGACTCTGCACCCCTCAAATGCCTGACAGTGATTAAAATTGGCCAACATAAAGTATTCCAGCTGGATTTACACAAACACACCTACCCTGTAACACTAGACTAATAACAATTTAACTTGATCATGACAGCAGGGTCAGCCATTCTCCTCCACAGACTGCCTCCATGAACCTAGAAATTATAAGCCCATTGTTGACTGGGTACACCTCAGATTTCTGTTTAACTTGATCATGATAGCAGGGTCAACCATTCTTAGCCAAAGACAGAACCCATACTCAGAAATTATAGCCTCATTGTTTATTGTGTACACTTGAGATGACTGTTGTAAACAATAAAATAAATAGGTAAATAAATATAAGCATAATCATGCATTTCAGGTCTATTTCACAAAACCACATAGTAGTCCAGATATTCCAACTTATTTCACATACATACTTACTAGTCCTGCAAAGCCAGACTGTTTGAATTGATCAAATGACAAGAAGGTAAGCTACTTTCATCCACAGACAACCCTCACTCCAATCCAGAAGTTATAGAAACTGTGATGAGTACAGCTCGTCTGATTTTGATAAAAATAATACCTCTCAAACTCTTAGAGTGAGATTCAGCACAAAAACTAAAAATATGAGGGATAGATTTTAAATGTTGCTGTAATATACTAAGAAAGAATAAATGTTTACAATACCATGCATTTTCTGAGGAAAATGAAGTCTGAAATTTCATATATTTGTTATTACTTAGTGACTGCAATTCTCAATGATTTGCCACAAAACCGCTAATTTTGTGAGGAACAAAAAAGTGACAACATCAGGGGCTTCTCAAAACACAGGACAGTTGAGAGCTACATGATTTCAAGCTTTTTTCACATACACAGTAGCTATCCCATGAGTAGTCCAACTTATTTCACACAGATACACATTACTTCTGCAAAGTCAAATGGTTAACTAAACAAATGATTAGTAACTTTTATCTGCAAATAGCTCCTCCTTCACCCAGCAGTTATAGCCACTTTGTTGTGTATATCTCATCTAACTATATTAAAAAAATAATAAATCACAATTTCTTGCCGCAACAGTAAGGGACAAAGCCAAAACTAATGAGCGACACAAGGCCCAAGATGCAGGACATATTTTAAATACTGTTCTAATTAACTTATAAAGTTGTTAAAATAACAGTTTTTGTATTGGAATACATTTTCTGAAGGATTGACATCTGAATGTCAAAAGTCTGTCATTATTTAGTGACTGTAGCAGTCTTCACCAATCTGCTAGAAAACTACAAATGTTATGCAGGCAGAAATGAGGGCAACATGGAAGAAAGATACCCAGACAGCTCCAATAGTAATTGGAGCAATGGGTCTCATAAAAAAAATTTACACTCATATTTAGGTATGCTACCGATAAATGTAACTTTGTATGAACTGTAGAGGTAGTCATTTCTGGGCACATTGCAGTTGCTGTTAAGAGCACTTTTAGCTGACATCAAAATTTTATACAATACTAATTTCACTAATTTTATTGATACTTTGACTTAGGAATGGGGTCCATTCCTGCCATGGAATATGAGACACATACTGCTCATCTTCTGTGCTCAAGCGTTCAGGTCAAAGCCAAAAATAATGTGGTAGACAAAGGCCCAAAATCAGGAATAAGTTTTAAATATCTCTGTAATCCACTTGAAATTGAAAAAAAAATACAGGTTTTACATCAACATTCATATGAAACTCTAATGTTTGGCATTATAAACAGACTAATAATTCGTGATTTACCAAATATTTAAAATTTTTACAAAGAATGGTGCAAACACCTGTGGATAATCAGGGTCGTTCTAAAAACTGGGGACAATTCAGAGGTATGATAAAGTTATATTGGGAGCATTCTACAATATCAGGGATGGTTGAGTTGTATTACTTATAATTACTCATGTGTCAAATGAAACAGTAAAAAAGAAAAAAAGAAAGAAAAAAGTTACCTGTCCTAAATACAACCACCTATTTCTGCTACTCTAATTCTTTTATCATCATCATCATCATCATCATCATCAATCCCCTTTTTCCCATTTTCTACATTGGGCCGGGGTGTCATGTCTACTGTTATCATCTCTCTCTATTCAATGACATTTTCCTGCTTTCTTCGACACTCATGCCTGACTGTCACAGGTCTTCTCTCACACAATGTATCCACCTCTTTGCTGGATGCCTTTGCTTCCTTTTGCCTTCTTTCTGTCTGTCCCAAATCTTCTTCACCTGATTGCCTTCTGTTTTTCTGCTTATGTGTCCAAACCACTGTAATCTGTTCTCTTTGGCCTTTTCTGCAACTTGATCTACTTTAGCTTCTATTCTTATGTCCTCATTTCATCATCTGTCCCACAGTATGCACCCTACCACTCTTCTCAGGCACTTCATTTCCAGTTCTACCTTTACTGCCCAGGTTTCTGTACCATACAGTAGTACTGATTGCACCACTGTTTTGTACACCTTACTTTTCAGCTTTTTTGGCATTCTTCTGCCATATACTACACCTGACATTCTGTGCCACTTGGCTGTAGCCCCTCTAATTCTAGCTTTGACCTCCTCATTCAGACTTCCCTTCTCCTCAACCACCCCTCACAGATACTTGAAACTGTTAATCTGTTCCACTGTAATCTCTTCTATCTCAGTTCTCAGCTTCTTCTGAATTCCTCCATTTCCTGCCATTACAACTGTCTTATCTGTACTCAGTTTTATCCCATATGTCTTCAGTTTTGCATTCTATTCCCTTTTGCATTCCATTCCCCTATCCTTTGCTGAAGTTCTTGCTCAGAGTTTGCCTGTAATGCCACATAGTCTGCATACAGCAACTTTGTTGATCTGTCCCCTCTGACCTCTTTGCTAATGTAGGTCATCCCCAGTATGAACAGCAGTGGGCTCAAAGCTGAACACTGGTACACACCCACTCCCACTGGGAACGCCCTGTGAGACAGAACACTGTTCATACTTGAGCCATTGGATGCTTGTACATAGGTTGTACTAACAATACCAATGTTTCTGGGATGTCAAGCTATGGCATGACTGCCGAAATCAGCTTTCTTGAGACCTTGTCATATGCTTTCTCCAAGTCTAGGAATGCCCAGTTAGACTCTTTCCTCATCTCTAGCTTCTACTCAACTATCTGTCCCACTGCAAACATCTGGTCAGTTGTGCTGCATCCTGATCTGAATTTGAACTGCTCATCTGCCATCTTACTTTCTACTACTCTGCATATTCATCAGTCATTATCTACAGAACTTTCAGGAAATGTAGCAAAAAAATCCAGATGACCATCACGGCTTAAAACAGGTTTATTTAGACAAGCGC
Source organism: Protopterus annectens (assembly GCF_019279795.1). Lineage (NCBI taxonomy): Eukaryota > Metazoa > Chordata > Ceratodontiformes > Protopteridae > Protopterus > Protopterus annectens. The sequence continues at coordinate 1,815,553,832 of NC_056728.1, read as the reverse complement.
TTTCATGTAGAACAAGCCACGCTTTCTCAAGTCTTCCTTTCATGCAATGTGACAGGAGTTTTGATACCTTTGTATTACCCACAGTTGTGAATGTCCCCTTTGTTCTTCAACACTGGCACTAGTATGCTTATTCTCCAGTCATCTGGGATATGCCTTTTTCTCTACACTGCTGTGAGTACCCTCAAGAGCCATTTCTCCATCTCACACTGCATCTTTATCATATCTGCTATGACCTCATCTGAGCCTGCTGCTTTCCCTGACTTCATTTTCCTTAGTGCTGTTCTTACTTCTATGGTGGGCACCTACTCTTTTCTCATTGTAGGCTGTTTCTGGGGCAGTACAGCTTCTGTGGGGTTTTCTTCATTCAGAAGTGGCTGGAAATACTCCTTCCATCTACCTTTGATGTCCTGTGGACTGGTGAGGAGGTTGTTGTTGGCATCCCATATGAAGGGTGTGTGACTATCTTCTTTTCTTTTTGTCTTTGCTTTCCAACCTGATAAGGGTTTCTTTGTCGTGTCTACTGGCTTACTTTCCATAAGCTAGTAGAGCATCCCTGGTGCTTTGTTCTTTGCTATTCCAACTGCTGTTTTAGCCTCTTTTTTAGCCAGCCAGTATTCCTTCTTAGCCTGGTCTGTTTTCTATCTCCCACTTTTTCCTGTACACCTTCTTTCTTTTGATAACTTCCTGGACTTTTGCATTCTGCCACCAGCTTTCGTATTACCTTATTTTCATACTTGGCTTGGCCACATATCTGTTCTGTAGTCCTCACACATCCTGTTTTGAGGATTTTTCATTCTTCAACTCCACCTATTTCCTCTCCTTCTTGCGGTGCTAGGGTCCTAAGTAATTCTTTGAGCTGCTGTACTTTCTCTTCAGTCAACTTCCAGGTCTTCAAGATGGTGTCTGTTGATCTTGTCTTACCACTGCTTGCAGCTGATTGCATCAATCAGTGGTTTGGGATGACTGTTTCAATGTGGATGACTTTGCAATTGTTATTTCTACCCCAATGTCATTTCCTTACTAGGAGGAAGTCTACCTGGGCTGTATGTTGCGCACTCTTGTATGTGATCTTGTGACTGTCTCTCTTTCTGAGCCAGGTGTTGGCTACTATCAAGCCATTTATTCCAAACAGAAGTCTAGAATGGCCTCTCCTTATTTATTCTTGTTGCCCCACCCATGTGGACCCAGGCGATCCTCATAACCTGTTCTGTCTGTTCTAATATGTGCATTCAAGTCACACATTATTAACACCAGTTGCTGTTGTCCTGCTTTATCTTTTAGGTCCTGAAAGTGCTGTTTGAATGCACTCTTTTCCTCACTATCACAACCCTGCTGTGGGGCAAAGGCTGAGATTATAAATGCTGACTTATCATTACACTGGAGTCTGATTGCCATGAGTCTGTCTCTAATTCTGATGACATCCCTTACTGTCTTCTGAAGCTTCTCCCTCACAACAGTTCCCACACCATTTCTAGCCTGTTGTCTTCCTAAGTAGTAGATTCTGGACCCCAAGTCAAGTGGCTTTGCTGCACTGCCCTTTCTTCTTCTGTCCTGGATAAATAGGATGTCCAGCCTCCTTACCATCTGGAGCATTTCTCCCTGAGCCTCCACTGAAAATGGAATGGGCTCTGTCCCAGTTGGACTTTCCCTGCTAAACAAATGTTAAATAAATAAATAAAAATGTCATCCACTTCCAAGTTGCATCCTGTCAGTGAACCTAAATTAAGTGTAGCGATTATTCATTCATGTTTGTCAGGTTGCTTGGTCTTATGTCCAGCTTTTGCACAACAGAACTATCTCAGGTAACCCATGCTAGGTAACTGGACACCAGCTGACCAGTAGCTTATTGATTTAGGACTACTGGCCTTTATGGTGGGCACACACCCCCCTCCCACCATTGGCTTTGGTTCCCCGATGGAAGGAGTAGTCCAGGTCCTCAACCCACTTTTCACTGGCAAATACGACCAAATCACTTAGAGTCATATTTTACGCTGTCACAATGTGCAGACTGTGATCCATGTTCTGGTATCATATTACACACCATAGTAGATGCCCAAAGAGGTTGGTTTATGCAACTCTTTCCCCTGTAGGGCACCATGTAGAGTCTGTGTTGTTGCCCATAGCTCCATTCTTTGCAGAGTTTGAGATAGAAACACTCTGCATGTTTTTCAGAGATGGGAGGAACCCCACAGGAGACATAGGGAGAGCATGCAAACTCCAAATAGGCTTTGGCTGGAGGTCAGGATCAAACCTTGTATTTTTGGCTTGGGAGGCAAAGATCTAACCATTATGCCAGATGGTCTCTTTTAAATAATTTACTCTACACTACCTCCTAGTACAGGTAAAACGCCAGTGGGTAGCTAACTCAGCAAGCTTTTATTTGTAATCATCTGGCTAAAAAGAGGGGTATATAGTACATATCTATGTACTTTGCTAAAAGGAAGACAAAATAAATAAATAAAATAAAGTATTCAAACACCACCACAAGTATATGTTTATATTCAGACAATATACTCCATTCACACATGCAGTGCTATCCATTCTTGAACAGAGTTTGCCTAGTATAAGGAAATGCTTGTGGTGGCATTTGAAAGTTTTGTTTTTTAAATTAAAAATATAAACAAAAGGCATAGAAAATCAGTCCCCCGGATTCACAAACCCTCCGTGTAAGACTAAATAAGTCTTACTCGGAGGCTGCAGTTGAACGGTATGATGTCAGCGTGCCATGAATATTCATGAGGGCACGCTGACTCAACTCCAAGTCTAACACAGACCGTGCAGGAAAGCAGGGGGCGTGTCCGACTGGCGAGCAGTGTAAAGGTCCACGCCCCTGCAAGTGTCCGAAATGCAAAATGTCAACACACATGAGCGAGTCCGCTCAAATGTCCATGTGCCCAACAACACACTCCCTGACATTGTAACCCCCCAGCACAGTTATAAAAAGTAAAACATTAATTTTTTTTCTAATACCCGATATAGCTGCCTGTATTTGTGCGTGTGTGCGTGGGTGTGCTCATTGCTTAGCTACAGTTAGCAATCCCGACATGAAAGAGCATAAGAAGGAATGTTTATGCAAATTACGCCAAATAGCAATAGCGTAATGGTAGAGCGTTCGTACAAAGAGGAGTCACTCATGGTTCGAGTCCCACCACTCCCCTTCCTATTTATGTTCTAAATTAGTATATGAAATAATTCCTGACATATATGATTAAAATTTTACTAAAAAGCATTGAAATGGCCTATGTATCAGTGAACAAAATATATATTTATACAGGATCCTGACATATAATCGCCTGCAGTTAAGCAGCGCTTTACCCAGCGCAATAGAGTTGCCCATAGCTAAATAGTGCTTTACCCAACGCAATTGGTTTGCATGGAGGTGCGCACCGCGCCAACCAGCGCACCGTAGGGCATCATGGAGCAACATAGAGCAAAGTTGCCTAAACACAGCCACACCCCCTAGCCTGTCTGGACAGTAGTAAAATAAAATGCAATGACAAGGTTCGAACCCAGGACTCTGTGCACCATAATCAAAGTACTGAACCACTAAACCATGACAGCTTAGGATAAACAGCCATTGTTAACATACATATACTTATAAATGGTAGATTAACCATTGCTAAGCAGGTCTGCAGTCAGCCGAGAATTTTCAAAAACGGCCAATCACAAAAAAGTGTGGGAAATGTGGCATATTTAAGCCCCATAGGTGGGAATACTCACCATAACTGATCGTAGCTCCCATCTGCAGTTAGAATGGCTGGTGCTGGAGAGGGTACATGCTTTAGAGCGAAACGTTGGGGCATCGAGGAGTCGAAATACATGGTTTGGCTCCTTGTCCACCGTCATGAGTCAAGACTCCTGCAGGGCCAGTTCCAAGGGACGGAGTACAAGGCAGAAGCTTGGAACCAGTTAGCTCATGACCTCACCAGTGTCACAGGCGTTCCTCGGACTGGTGAGCAGGTCCGTCACCACCATGCAGACCTGAAGAGACGGAAGCCAGACCTACTGAACCAATGAATACAGGAGGCCTGTGGGATGCAAGATGCCCCAATACTGAATAGGTAGCCATGGAATGCAGTGTGTAAGACATGCTAATTGATTCTGTATAATGGATAGGTATGTCTCAATATCCCTTCATTTACTTCACAGCTGCAGGTGTCCGTGCTGCGAATCAGCAAGCCTATGCAGATAGGCTGCTAAGGCTGCGCCACCAGGCAGGTTAGTAATTATTCTGCATGTATTGTTATATAAAATAGGTGAGAGAGCCTGAAAGAAAGTGTTGTAGCCCAATAATACAGCCATAAAATGCCCTGAATAATTCCTCTGCATATACTGTTATATAAAATAAGTCAGAGAGCCAGAAAAAGTGTAGTAACACATTAAGAAAGGTAAAATATGTCCAAAATAATATCTCTGCATGTACTGTCATATAAAATAAGTGAGCGAGCCTGAAAAAGAGTGTTCTAACGTATTAATAAAGGTATAATATGTCTTGAATATGTCTTCCATATGCACTGTAATATCAAATAAAGGAGAGAGCCTGTGGAATAGTGTGTAATGTAAATAATAAAGGTATAAAACCTGGAGTGTGTCTGTGTCACTTACTTTGAAATGTTGTTGTACCCTTGCATTATACAAATAGTACTGTTTTAATAAGTGCTGGCAACCCACAGTTGGGCAGTCCCATCTAAAGTGGTTGATGGAAGTGCCAGTAGCTGTGAAGCATATATACAGTCCTCAGCAGTCAGTTACTGGCTGGCATGCATAAGTAAATCTGGCACATGAGTAGCTTGTTAATTAGATCTCTAGAAATGTGAGTGTGCTGCACGAAATGTAGGGTTCTGTACAAATCTAACTGAAAATGTCATGTGAACACATCCAGATACGTAGATAAAGAAATATAAATACAATCAATAAATATGTAGTAGTAACATCTGCATCTTGGACAGTTAGTATGTCAGATATAGGTCAGGTATATAATGAACTAGCCAAACCCATTGCATGTTGCCAAGTGTAATAATACATGTAGGGGATATACACCTGCAGTCAATAGGAATGTAGTGTAGACTAAAAGTACTTATAAGATGTTAATTGAGGTTTCTGTCTACACCCTAATGTATGTGCATAAACAATGCAATTCTACAACTCAATGGGAATGTGTAATCTCAAAACATTTTTTGGGACATATGTCCTATTGTTCTATAAATATTTGCATTTACTTTGTTGCATGTGCCCTGTTCAAACACCACAATCATGGTGGCCTGTTGCCACCAATCATCCCTGCATGCTGTTGGAATGTCCACTGTTCAATATATGCATGTGTTATGCTTGCTGTTCAACTGTTGGAACCTTGGTGTGTTGGGTTAATGGGAATATTACTGCATGCTGTTACAACTAATTTGGAATGCTGCTGTTTATGTTGTAATTAAACACAACTAATCACAGAACATATGGGAAGGCCGATCCCAGTGGACCCACCTGTCCCTCCTCAGCTGGCGAGTGCACCTGGCACCAGCAGTTCCGGTGCCCAGCCTGGGCTCCCCTCCTTCGTTGGTCCTGTGCCACCTTCAGGTGGAAGCACTGCAGAGGATGGGGCTCATCCCCCATGCAGCGTGGGCAGAGAAGGTCCACCTGTCACCCTTCGAAGGGTCTGGGTTGTGGTGCGTAGGGAGATCCAGCATTCAGTCACTGAACCCTATGCCAGCTTGAGGCGAGAGTGGCACGTCTCATGAGTGAGCCTGCCCATCCTACGCAGCCCCCAGCACAGCCACCCTCGGGGCTGTGAAGGTGCAGTGGTGACTGCCCATGGGTGGGGATCTCAGTTCCACTGTTACCATCTGTGGGCTCATGGGCTTGCGATTTCCAAACATCCATCCCCGTCAATTGTGTTCACCCAAACCATGTGTCATACACCGCCCCTGTATGCATCTTGTTTGTCTTGTCTGTTTACCTCCCCAACCTACCTCCCCAAATATACCTACTTCCTCTACCTCACTTTCCACTCTCACCTGAAAAAAAAAGGGCAATCTGTACCCACAAAGAAATTACACCCCATACATAGCTGCCCATTTCGCACACATGTCCGCTGGACATGTAAACTGATAATTACAATTGGCAGGTTTCAAATATCACTCCAAAGTTATTGCACATGCACAGCTGTTGCTGGTAAAGAAATGGACAGCTATGGACCTTCCCTCACCCGTCCTGCACATCTCAAGCTTGTTTCCTTACTGTCTTTCCCTCTTTGTGCCCCCTTTTTCACCACTTTCCTATCTCCCCATTTTCTTTTCTTTCAAAGAAATTAGCGCGGGGGTTAGCAGGAGTAAGCACTTTTAAGCAGTAGTAAACGGGATTAAGTGAGTGTGCGCATGTGTGCGCTTAACTTAGTATTGCTAAGCGTCGTGCAAACCCAATTACAACTGCTTAAAAGTTCCTTAGTCACTCTGTCAGGGCCCTTGTTCTGCTCAGCAGCAAAATAAAATACCTCTGTCAGTCTCGAACCCCAGACCATTGACACACTAGACAGCATGAATTACCACTAAGCCACAGCAGATATACAATAACCTGGTGCTGAAATAAATATATCATGCATTACAATGACTGAATGTAAAGGAAAAATAGGAAGGCCATAACACAAAGCTTGTTCTGTGGATCTTTGCCAGCAATTGTTGTGGAATGCATTACATGAGTGTGATATGAGAAGCAGCCATTCTAGCAGCAAATAATGTTGCAGAGGCACTTTACAACCCCCACACAGTATCATAGCAGGACAAACAGTGGCATATCTGATTAGGGCAGAGGCCATACTACCTAAATGTGACTACTTTACAGGGATGTCCCTGATTGTGAAACATATTTTAGCTGTGTCCCTCTGAATCCCTCTGAAAAATACTGATGTCAGTCAGAAAGGTGGGGTATTACACAATGAATACTGACAATAATAACAGTAGACACCGCTTGTACTTCATAAAAGGAGTACTAATCCATATGCACTGCTTCACTCAAGTCTACACTTACTATCTCTGTTATGTGTAAGGTGTACCTCACTTTTAACTACCTATCCATGATTCCATGCAAAGATGTATCTGAGTGTTTCATAGGCCTGGTAGAGGCACAAACACACAGGCATATCAGCTATTCTGCTGTTACTCACTCTGCAAATAGCTTTGGTAGGACTTCCACAAGCATACTCTTATGTAGGAGTACAACACAGAAATACCAAAGGATGTAGCCATGTACTGGTAGCAACTGACTGTAACAATGCCATTGTACCAGTGATGAAAACACCTGTGGGTTGCACAGACAAAGAATAACAGTGTAACATTTGACTACCATCTGGATAGGTTCACAGTTGGGAACTATGCAGATAGACCACCTGCCTTGATAAACTAACAGGTACACACCAATCCTTTAAGTCCAGTAAGATAACATTCACACAATAATACATAATGCTCTCTGTATGTCAGCATCCCCCCACAATTTAAATACACTTGTGTGTTTAGGGTCTATCAAGGATGTAGGTAGGCATACACAGTACTGGAATTGTCCAGTTGTCCTGTGAACCCTGTGCTAATGTCAACAATAAAACCACAAACCCTGCAGAAGTGAGTACATTAATATTCACAGTATAACACTTCAAACCGTTAATATGCCAAAAGAATACTTCTCAATAACTATGTTTGTATGACAGTTAATTATATGAGTAGATAAGAAACTACATAGTCACAGAAATGTTGTGTAAGCATTTGTAGGGGTGAGTTAAACTCTACACTGATAGCTCTGTACTGCAAGTGGCAACAGCCAGGTCTGAGTACAACATGTACATCGCTGTCTACACCTCTAGCTTCATATATAAGAAGTATACCAACCTTCTGACTTATACAACAGTGTCCACAGCAAACAAGCATGGGCCCCACTCTGGAAATCTGAAAGGGCTACGCCTACATACCTTAGCAATTTATAGCATTGGGTTGCTATGACAGTGAGTACTGCAATTACCACACAGCAGGCTGTATGCATTTACCAAATGCTGGGCACCAATTGATGCAGAGGGCATCACATGCACATGCGCAGATACCTATAAAAGCAGACTGTACTTGCTATCCCCACATGCAATCATTACATTGCACATGTCAGCAACTCTAGAACTCCTGGAGAGTAGTGACAAACTTTATTACTTAATAAAGAAATCTTTAATTAAGTAAAAAATATATTTACTTAATTATACCTAAATATATTAATTAAGAAAAAAAAACTTAATTAATAACCAATAATAAAACTTAAGTAAAAAACTTTACTTAATAAATAAAAAAAAAATGTCAAAGCATACACAGATGGACCTGAAAGTGAGTAACAGTTATGTAACAGATTTGTAGTTACCAGCAAGTAGTAGATGTTTATGAATAGTACTGTACATACTCTGAAACATGCATATGTGGCAGCAGTAGGTATGTATGCAGTGATGCCATGCATAACTACTGCCATGGACAAATTAGTGTCTAGCTGTGAGCAGTGGGACATAACTGTGACATATATAGCTCAGCATTATATGTCGAACATCTGAACATGTTATCTATGGTCTGTACAGTACTGCATATAATAGCAGTTTGGGGGAGTAGTGCAAACACCTATATAAACTTGGATGTGACAGAGTAAGACATGCATGATAGTCACATAATGTGTTGCTTAGCATTGGCAACTGCTGTACCAGGCTAGTATAGTAATGTTAGCATTTGCAGCTATATATACTCCCTGTACTATTACTGTATGCACACATGTGACAACTGTCCATGTTGTAGCAAGGCCCAACAGGTCATCCGTGAGGTGTACGGACTTACAAAAGTGTGGACCCTGTGTGTGTATATGGCACACACATATGGAGAGATATTTATGTGTCTGATAAATTAGCATCTGAACATGTGCATAGAGCAAGGGACATACTGCAACTGTTTGTGAAGGGTGGACATTTATATGTTGGTGCAGGTTGTTATGTGCATATTTATATGTAGGTTGTAGTGTGTGGCAAACAAGACAGCATACAGTGCTGGCATATGACATGTGGTGTTTAAACGCTGTGGGTATGATTTGTTAGGTTTTTGTCTTCCAGATAGGGGGTCCTGCTAAAGATACATGGGCTGAGAATACCTTCCATACATTCTGCACAAGACTGTGCAGTATCATTACATAACTGCATCCCTCTCAACCTTTGCATAATTGATATTCCCACCATGAAAGGTGGACTGTATATGTGCCTATATGTATATCTACATGTACACCAATGGATGTTCATATGTACGCTCAAGCTCAATGTTGTAAACGTATTGCCATCCCTTTTGTTAAAAACCCTGTACCCATGAACTACCACATAGATGGTAGTCTACTCAACACCAAAAGTGTGATAAGAGACTACGGGATACAGGTGGACAGTAGTGTCCCTTTTGATAATCACAGTGCTACACTAGTCATGTAAACTGAGTACAGTCCATATGTCATCAGAAAAGGTGTGTCATCCATGGAAAAAGAGGTCAGTGCTCCACTGTACCCATCAGTCATAACATCCATCATAGAGTACATTGGCCCTGTTGACATGTACCTCAGGAGACATCCACAGTGACTGTAGATACCTGACACATACCTCACAAAGAGTATTACCAGACTCAAACAGATGCACTATGCAGACTGTCTTACAAAACCACAGCTACACTGTGTCGCATACAGCCTACCCAGAGGCAACCTCTGCCTAACATACAAAGCTATGCCAAACCCACAGGTGTTGGACATGCCCCATATAAACAGATTAAACTCCATACAAGCTACACACTGTACTGATCTAAACCCTGTAATGCCAAAAAGCAGAACATGCTGGAGTGGTACATTATCATCTCAGACACATACCATACTCTGGAACTAACTACCTATCAATAGCAAATGAAGGTCCTCATTAGCAGTTGTCATAAATAATCATGATGATTGGATGTATTGATAGGAAACACAACCTGGGAATAACCTCTGTGGCTCTGCATGACAGGGGCACATGAACCTACATTACATGGGTGTTGAAGGGCAGGGTACCATATGGCTAAGCTTCCATAGGCCCTACGGATAATAGCCTATTAGCTACCTACGACCCGATACACACACGCATGTACTTGTTGCATTACTTGCTATGTGAGGTTGACTGGCTGTGATGGTGAATGTGTAGGCGAATGTGTCAAAGTTGTGTATATGTGTGATAGCCTAGTGTGAAACTATGTATATCATGGTATGTAGTGTTGTGGCTCTAATCCCAGCAAAAGATACGTATGCTATTGCTAGCCAGGAAAAGCAGTATGGCATACAGTGTGACATAGTCCCATGGTGTTGACCACAGTGTTCCATTGAAGGCTAAAGCAGTACATGTATGCTTATTGATTGTTAACACTAATGAATACAAATCCTGTATGAACTGTAGTACTACCTGAAGCTGTAGGCCTAAACAGCACAGTATGGTTTATATCCACATTGCTTGGAAACACTGTTTTGTTTGTTACCTGTAGTCCTCACACATTACATACCTCAGGCATGAGGTTTTGTAGGTGCTGCCACACAGTACTGTATGTTACACAGGTAAAACTAAGCTGGGTTGCCATACCTTTGTGTCTTGTAGGTATGTCTGATGTGTGTGTGGGTATGCCTGTAACATGGCCTTGGTGGTATGTGTGTCACAGGATATAAGTGCATATCTAGCAACATGTATAGTGTAGTTCAGCAGTATGCCACCTATAGTGATGAATGTGCACATATGTTACTGAGGGGTTTGCTGTCAACAAGTAGCGTGGTGTACTGGTAGTACTGTAACTGTACTTTACATTCATTTCAATGGATGACAAATGTCTGCATGCATTAGCTTCATATACACCTCCTGTGGCTAGGTGGTGCATTGTGTCACATACAGTGTGCCATGTACTGTTGTATAGACTTTGTTGCTGTGCAGAACATGGTTTGGTATATAGTATGTGCCAGGCACTGTCAGGCAGCTGTGGGCTGAGCAGTCATATGTGGTATTAAAAGTGTGTATCTACTGACAGCCAATAGGTTGCTATATATGGCATTTCATTGATGTCTGTACTTTAGCATGTTAAGTGTGCCACATGACTTCCTCACAATTACTATTTTATTGTCTTCCAGGGATATGTCTCACAACAGGAAACCTGCCTATTCCCCTGAGGAGGAGGAAGTCATCTTTGATGCCCTGATACATCACCACAACCTGCTGTTCTCCAGATCCAGCCAGGACCAGCATGGGCGCACTGCACTGTGGCAGGATGTTGTCCATTGGGTGAATGATGTAGGCATGCATAACCGGACTTATGAGCAGGTGCGCCATCACTGCAGTGATTTAATCAGACATGTCCGGCAGCATGCCTCCGATATCCACAGACAACAGCTTGCCACAGGTGGTGGTGCAGCAACACCCCCTCACCAGAGTGGAAGAGCTGCTCCTCAGCATGGTGGCTCCTGGCCAACCAGTACAACAGACATGTGTCATCATGGAGGCCGGAGTCACCCAGCACATAGATACAGAGCGTGCAGGTAACATGGCATATCTGTAGACTACTGTTAGCTCAATTGTTAGAACATGCATTTATCAGATGTGTACCGTGTATGCAGAAGATGTGGAGCCTGGTGTCATGCAATACTGATAATTTGGAACATAATTTGTATGCCTGTGATTATCACCTCTTGTACTACTGTAAAATTGCAAACACACAGCAGCAATGCTATAGTTGTTGACACTGACAAACTGTCTCATATCCTTGTAGGTCCCTCTGGTGTGATAGCAAGACAGCAGACCCATGCTGGTGAGTGTTCTACATTTAAAATAGCATATAACATGTGCATGTCATAGGAGACTTGTAGGCCATATACACATGTTAAACACCTACATGTAATGCATGCTCTGCATGTTCTCTGTGGGACTATGCACATCCCAGTAACATGAGTAGCCTCCTCAAACACATGCAATACACAGAGCATCCCAACCAATTGTGGTACACTGTAGTGGACATTGTATAGGCAGAGTCAATGCACATGCACACAACATACACCACTTTGTCATATGCAGTAAGTGTTGATATGATACACATGGTGTATGTAGATACCTGCTGCAAGGTCATACTCCAGTATCCCAAATGTCATCAACACAGCACATATACTATACCTGAGGGGTAGAGGCCTATCATGGGGCAGTGTGACACGCTTCAACACACAACACATTCATGTTAGGCAATGCTCCCTATTGAACACCTTACATACCCATCTAACAACTGGCTGTGAAATGGTTAATGTAGCCAAAGTGGTGCAGGTCAGGTACAGCAAGATAGTTGCCAGTGTGACATACATTAGTGGCCTTGAGTGACCACATGATGCTGCTTGATGATGGCTCATGGTACTACACTACATCCAATTACAGTAACTACAGTACTACACATATCATTCATTGCTATACACCTGACAGTTGTGTGCATCTGGCCATGGTATGTATACCTATGAGTGATGGTGCACAGGACATTGGAAAGCATTTCAGACTTGCACAGCAATGTTGTGTCCATGTACACATTGTGTTCCAGGGTGAGGCCAATCATTGAGCATTACACATGCATCAACGACATGTATACTGTTATCAACAAGGACTCTCCACACTCGCACTGCATGATGATGTTGAGCAACACACATCCTGCATGCTGACACATGTGATAGGACTCTTTGGCTTATGATACTGTACTCCACCATCAACCACTAATGAATATGTTCTGTATTGCTGTTGGGGTGTGTGTGTGTGTGTGTGTGTGTGTGTGTGTGTGTGTGTGTGTGTGTGTGTGTGTGTGTGTGTGTGTGTCAACTTGACTGAGTAGTGTATTTGTGTTCATGTGTGCTAACATCCTGTACAGATTGTGAAGTGTGTTTCCTGTCTTCCTCTCACAGGTGCTGAGGTATTGTTGGATGAGTGCAGAAGGGAACCTGAAGTCACTGCCACAAATAGTGGACATGATGACACATATGTAGTGGTACAGGCAGGTTTGTCAGGGTCTGTCGTTGGTCCGCCAATCGACAGTACACAGCTGTCCACCCCCATATATGTGCACATTCATACTGTCGATACATCCCTCAACACCAATGGCCTTAGCGGAGGAACAGCATACAGTAGGCATCGACCAGGATAGTGTGGTATCTTTGGCACATGCAACCCCACACAGCAGCCATATGCAGACACCTGGAACAGTACCACATAGGCATATGTCCAGGGGTTCTTGTGGGAAAACTGCTGGTCGTAATGCCCCTGGCAGACGTGCCCCCACAGGTCTCACAACCTCAGGTATGTTCCAGACTATAATGCAGGCACAGGCACATATGGAACAGTACACCAGGCAGGGACTAAGAGTGCAGAGGGCTCACAACACCGCTATCATTGACAGTATCCGTGACCTTGCCGGTGCCATCCGTAATTACACTGAGGTCATTGATAGACGTTGGGGGGAGACACTAGATGTCCTCTGCAATATAATGTCCATGTGCCAGGACAGTGCAGGATGGCTGAGATGTTGATGTGGATGTGTGCTAGCAACATCATCAGCTGGCAGTCATCACGGACGACACACAAGTCCCAGCCGCTCCCGTAGTGGCAGTACCAGCCCCAACAATGTTAGAGCTGGGCTGTCAATAGACCATCCTAGATGACCACGTGCATGTGCTCTGGCCAGTCCCAGCAGGGACATGGGTCCATTTGACATCCCTCTGCCTCTGACGATAGTACCCAGTCTGGCTTAGTACCCGATACTGTCCATGGCACCCCTGGCAGGCACAGGTACTGTGTCCATGGCCAGAGACAGTGATCTGTACAGCCTGGCAGGTACAGTCCATGGCTGTCCCACAACCTCCCATATTTGGCAGCCACAAGGTGGAACTGTGTGCATGCAGACACACACACATAAACCAAACACCTAGGGCTAACACACACATTACACCAACATTGACCCATACTGTACTGTTGTCCCTCACACTCACACACACACACACACACACACACACACACACACACACACACACACACACACACACACACACACACATACATGTTGATTGGATGGGTCATTGTTGGGCTCTGGCAAACCAATAACACACCCTGTGCATATGATGAAACTGTGCCACCTCCTGTCATCTGTGACAATGATGCAGGAACAGGCTTACATGGTGCTGATGCACAGGGTGCCTAATAGCAGTGTAGCAATGTTAGCATGTTGTCAACAGCAAAGTGTGCTGATATCCTTGTAGGTATATCTGAGCAGGCATGATGCATTAAAGCTATGATTATCAATGTAGTATTGTTTACACCAGTGTTAATTCCAAGACTGTATTGTCCGCCCATGTGCCACTTGGCTGATGTGTGCAGTACTGGCAGCATGTGTTGGTGAGTGGATGGTATGTGTGTGATGTGTGCAGTACAGATTTGCAGGTGTACATTTGTGAACATGGTGGAGGTGCACTGTCTGCATGTATGTGCATAGTGGACACATGGGAAGAGTGACATGCCCTGTATTACACAGTGTTAACACTTCATATTTCCTATTGGTGGCCAGTATGCATTTTACTACACATATGTTACAACTTGGGTACACATGTGTGTATGACATGGTTTGACACTATGCTGTGGGTGATACTGTTTATATTCCTCATTATTTTGCATTCTGGTAGTATACATAACCTCAACAGTCTGATTTTACCCAATTGTTAGATGATGTCTTGATAACTGACACACAGATGTAGGATACACAGTAGCATTTGAGTCCTTCCGGTACTATACTATACCAGTAACCAGTGGTATTGCCTGCCACCCATTCCTGGGACCACTCCTGTTTGACATGTAGCCGTCCTAGGTACAAACAAACACACTAGTGATATGTCCGTCCAGATCTGGTAATGCATACAGTGGCCTACAATGCATTCTCCGGATGAGACACTTATCCTCCACAAGGGTATCATACAGACAGATACCTGTTGACCAACCCATGCTGTAAAGCTATAAGCCAACTATAGCATAGTCATCCACATTTACTATACATAGTATCCTGACAGTACCACATTGGTAGTAGCCCACAACATGTACAGGGGTACTGATGTGTACATACAGCCACATGTTATGTCATCTGTCCTTTGGTATTCACATTTCCAAAGGTATGCTGATGTCCCTCAGTGCATCACATAAGCAAGAAGGAGTCTGTATGCATATCCACGGAGGTGGTGTACACCTATAATGAATGGCCATTATTGACAGACTGTGTTGTGTTTGAACATGTCTGACATATACCCCAGGCATGAACCCTCACTCACACTATTCTATAGAAACTGTCATGGGTGTGTGTGACATAGATGACCTAGGCCACAGATCACTACAGTGGCTGGCCTTGCCACATACATGCAGATGTGACCTAAGGTCTGAGAAGCAGCAGCACAGACTGTCAATGGTAACAGATGTATTCGTGCAGAAAGCAGGCTTCACAGCTATGAACTAATTGAGGTCACATGTACATATATGTATTTGCCACACAGATACTTGAAGTGTGCAATGCACATACTGTTGTTTTACTGATATGTCATACAGTTGTAAAAGCAAAACCCACAACACATTGACCAAGTGTCACACACTCAGCAATTGCAGGATTCAAACGCCTACCTAACTATGTTATGATACTAGAGAGATACGCATTAACACGACACGCTATATGCTTTCCTGGCAGTTTCCATTTACACTGCTGTATTTGTGGGATACTGACATCATCAGACTTGCCAAAGAGGAATTTACCTCTTTTAATGTGTTTTCCCAGTCTCCAAAAAAGGCAATCCTCTCAAATGGAGTCACACACACACTCAGCAATTGCAGGATTCAAACCCCTACTTAACTATGTTATGATTCTAGAGTGGTACACATTAACACACCGCGCTATATGCTTTACTGGGTAATTTAATGTCCACTGCTGTATGTGTGGGATACTGACATCATCAGACTTGCCAAAGAGGAATTTACCTCTTTTAATGTGTTTTCCCAGTCTCCAAAAAGGGCACTCCTCTCAAAGGGAATCACACACACACACACACACACACACATACACCACCCCCACACACTCAGTAATTGCAGGATTCAAACTCCTACCTAACTATGTTACGATACTAGAGAGATATGCATTAACACGACGCGCTATATGCTTTACTGGGAGTTTTCATCTCCACTGCTGTATTTGTGGGATACTGACATCATCAGACCTGCCAAAGAGGAGTTTACCTCTTTTAATGTGTTTTCCCAGTCTCCAAAAAGGGCACTCCTCTCAAAGGGAATCACACGCACACATACACCACCCCCCCACACACACACACTGAGCAATTGCAGGATTCAAACCCCTACCTAACTATGTTATGATACTAGAGAGATACGCATTAACACAATGCGCTATATGCTTTATGGGGAGTTTTCATCTCCACTGCTGTATTTGTGGGATACTGACATCATCAGACCTGCCAAAGAGGAGTTTACCTCTTTTAATGTGTTTTCCCAGTCTCCAAAAAGGGCACTCCTCTCAAAGTCAATCACACACACACACACATACACCACCCCCACACACACTGAGCAATTGCAGGATTCAAACCCCTACCTAACTATTTTATGATACTAGAGAGATGCGCATTAACACGACGAGCTATATGCTTTATTGGTGAAATTCATTTCCACTGCTGTATTTGTGGGATACTGACATCATCAGACTTGCCAAAGAGGAATCTACCTCTTTTAATGTGTTTTCCTAGTCTCCAAAAAGGGCACTCCTCTCACAGGAAATCACCCCCCCCACACACACACGCACACAAACTGAGCAATTGCAGGATTCAAATCCCTACCTAACTATGTTATGATATTACAGAGATACGCATTAACACGACGCGCTATATACTTTACTGGGTGTTTTCATTTCTCCTGCTATATTTGTAGGATGCTGACATCATCAGACTGGACTTGGCAATGTTTGTGCACTTTGTTTTATGCAAACCCAGGAATAAACCATGTGGGTCAGCAGGTGTTAACAGCTTGAACAGGACTCCACAATTCTTAGCTTGTGTGATCTCTCTGTGGACAAATTGCCATTCCTTCATATGACAATACATATTTATGCACAGGTTGTTGATTTTGTGGATACAACATGTGTCTGTGATGTTGATAAAGGGCTATTCAGAGTCTATGTGGGACGTGTGTAGCTCCCTTCAGTGATGTGTGTCGTGGGTGGCTGCCTTGCAAACAGTCTAGCAGGTTTAGGAACCATGATCTTCCCATGATCATACCACAGTTGGTAGGGCTGTGTGTTTGTCAGCTTCCAATAGCTCTGTTTATGACTTCAATCATGATGGACTCAATGGCCTTGCAGATCAGACGTCATAGGCTTATAGGACTATAGTTCCCATGGTCTGTTGTGCATCAACACTTATGGGGTGTGCCATATGTTGCTGTAACACATTCAATAGTTTCAGATCCTGTAGAGAGGGTGAGGCTCAACAGACTGTTCAGGTGCAGGGTCTGTTTGTTCTGTAGTTCACTTATGACACATATAGGGAAACAGTGTAATCCAATTGATGCCATGTTTTCAGCTTTGGAAGGAGCTGTTTACCCATTCTACATGTGATATCTCCTGGTATGATGATAGGGACTTTTGTCAGTGGGAGGTGGGTATGTATGTATGGGCCTGTCTGACAGGATGTCAGCATTGTCAGTCAGGTGCAGTTGGCCCTGACTCTGGACATATATGAGTGTACATTGCTATGTATGACAAAGCTGAAGGAAGTGTCATGGTTCTGTCTGGACTCCTTCGCAGATAATCTTTCCAAAACACCAACAAACCTGAGCACTAAACCCCTGTTATACTCTTTTACACACTTAACACCCTATTGATCCCTTTTGATCAGTCAACAGAGAGTATGTCATCATAATATCCTGGCATGTCCAAAGGTTGGCTTCGTGTGTCCTCTCCAGTCCAGCTGGTTAATATGGGACTTTTGAGGCAATGTTACGACTGCCTTATGTACACAGACAACCCTCATCTCCTCCCAACAAACTCAGATATATGTGAGAGATGCAACTATATAGACAAACAGGAGGCTGAGCTCTCTCAACCCATGACTGGCACAGTCTATCAGGTGGTGAAGGTAACCACACATACCACAAATCCAGTCTCATATAGACCTATAGCGACAGCAAACAAAATACATTATCACACAAATACATACTCAGAGGCTCTAAATAATATCTGCCTAAGCAGCAGAGATCTCCTAAGCAGACACCCAAACAACTGCTACCCCACAATAATACCCACATATCACATGGTTCACAAAGTCAGTGTGCCACACAGTCTCTGCCCTTAGGGCTAATCAACACACCTAATACACTTGTAATAGGTGACACTATTGTCAGACACACTGATGTCACACTCATCAGGCTGAACAAGGAGAAGGACACTTTAAGCTGTCTGTCAGGTGGCAGGTTCCGCCACATTACACATGCAGTCAGGTCACTCCAAAGCAAGTACAAATATGGCTCCATCATTGTCCATGCTGGTGTGAATGACCTCAGACATTCCTCCCTGGACTACATGACAAGAGACATAGAGGAGCTCTCTGATCATGTAACCCAGGCCAGTATGACCCTGACCTTGTGTAGCATCTTACCCTCACCAAGAATGATGGCACAGTATACAGACAAGCTGATCAATTGTAACAGTTGGCTAACATATTGGTGTCATTCAAAGGGGATCCAGTGTCTGTCAGCCTGGGATGACATTCTCGACATGCCAAGTAGCTTCTCTATGGACAGCTTGCACCTGTCACCCCTGGACTTCCGAATACTGGCTAAGGCTCTTGCCACCCCCGCAGTGCCTTTTTTGGGCAAGGCTCAAAAGACAAACCCACCTCCATAGACAATACAAGGTAAAAGAAACTACGGGTAATGCTGCTCAACACCAGATGTCTAGACCTCAGAATGCACGCACTCAAGACTCTCCTCAGTATGGAGAATGTCGATATCTGTGCAGTAACAGACACCTGGTTCAGGCTCCCAAAAGCACACCAGCACTACCAGGATGTCCTTCAAGAATGCAACTGCAGTCCTGACATATGGGTTGTCCTGCCTCAGGCAGCCCTTCGGTCGGCTGGATTCCAAAGTCCGGGTCCAGCGTCGGCTGATGTCGCCTCCTCCCCGACGTCAGAGTGGCTGGGGTATAAAGCATCAGGCCGACGCCATCTTCTTCAGTCTTTCTTGCCGCGCGGTGCCCGAAGCAGAAGCAGTTCGCAAGTGCCGGTCGGCCAGCTCCTGTGTTTTCAGATACCGAAGTCATCAAAAAGCTAAGTACCCCGTTGGGGAACCTTTTCTTGCCTCAGCCGATGTCATACCAAACTGAAAAAGTTAATAATTGTTTGTCTTGTGGTAAACAAATACCTCATAAGGACTTCCATTCCTACTGCCTTCCCTGCCTCGGCCCAGACCACGACGTCTCGGCCTGTGCTGCCTGTGCTTGCTTCAATAAGCGCACACTTAGGTGCCGGGCAGAATTTGCTGAAGACTTTTTTGGGGAAAATTTCACCTATATCATGCCGTCAGAACTTCCGACAGCACATGTTTCCAAAAAACGGAAGGACCGGGACCGACCTCCGTGGCCCGCGACTTCCACCGACACCACGCCTAAGCCTACTGCGAGTGCGTCGGTCTCTTCAGAGGCGGTAATTTAACTGCTCCAGGCCGACGACACCGCTTTACCACACACTTCGGTCCTGGAGGCTACCCCGGTGCCGGTTATTGATTTTCCTCCTGAAACCGAAGCCCAAGATTTACCAGACACCATACTGGTGGACAAAGTTACTCCAGCACGTGGGGTGGCTAGGCCTCCTGTGTCTATGTCTATCAAGGCCTACACATGTGCTAAGGCTGCCAGCCAGGCTAAGTCTCACCCCCTTAAATCTTTTTCACAGGGTCCCACTTCGGATAAACAGATCATGACTTTAGCTGCAGATCTCATTTCTTTAATCAGGGGCTCTCAGGCTCATCCAGACAGAGGTTCTCAGCTGCCTTCAGACAAAAGGCCCAGGGTTGAGCAGACAGATACCCTTTCCTCAGATGAAGCTTCTGGTGAGTCAGGCCTTTCAGATTCCCAGGAAGAACCCTTCCCAGCCTATGAGGATTCTGATGCAGATGAATCCATTCCCTCTGCCTCTCCTCCTGAGGATATTTCTTTCGGGGAAATTCTCCACTCCATGAAAGAACATTTTCAGTGGCAGGGCCAGGATTTCTCCGACTCCAGGAAAAGGCTTCGGACCTTCCTTAAGTTACCCCAGCACAGGCCTTTAGCTATTCCCCCAGTGTTAGATGTATTGGATGATGTGTACTCAGACTCCAGTACTTCTCCTGATTCTCTCCCTCCTGCTCCTGTCAAGCCAGACAGATATTACAGGGTTCCTGAAACTCATAAGCATCTCTTTAAGGCCCACTCTGTTGATCTAGAAACTATTTCTCAGGGGCCCAAAGGAGTGGCCACTTCCTCGGCCAAGAATCCTTTGCCCGCAGACAGAGAATCTAGGTCCCTGGAGAGGTGGGGTAAAAAAGTTTATACCTCTTCCACCCTTGCCATGAGGGCTCTAAACTGTCTTTTTCCTATGTTTCAGTATCAGGATTTCCTGATGGATGATTTGCAGAAAAAGTTAGCCTCTCGTGAGCCTTTAGATAGAAAGGCTTTGCAGGATTTGGTTCATAACACTCAGCAGGTTAGCAATCATTTTCTTCAGTGTGGTTATGATGCATTGGAAGCTTCATGTAGGGCAGCTATGACAGGGGCCGTCATACGTAGACATGCTTGGTTGAAAGAACAGTCATTGCCAGATCATGTTAAAGCACAGTTACTAGATGCACCTCTGGAAAAAGACAAGCTATTTGGTGCTAATGCACAGGGTGTGTTGAAATCAGTTGAGGAAAAGGCTAAATCAGTACAAACAGTCAAAGATTTCCTCCAGGTTCAGCCACCAAGGTTCAGCAGGAATTGGCCTTTGAAGAACTGGTCCTTTCCAGACACTGACACGTTTCAAAGGGGAAAAAGCAGGCGTGCTCAAGGTAGAGGGCAATACCGAGGCTCCTACAGGGGCCGCCAATGGCAACCAACTAACCAGAGAAGTGGCGCAGGGACTCCTACTGCTCCACAGGGACAATCACAATGACTTAACTTTGACACCGCCAACCAAGGCTCAAAGAGAAGCACCTTTAGGCGGAAAGTTATCCTTATTTTCAGAAAATTGGCACGTTTTTACAAAGGACGGATGGATTTTGAACATAATAGACAAAGGTTACAGGTTCCACTTCCATACCTTACCAACAAGACAGGGCATGCCAAACCTGCCACAGAATCAAAGGGCAGAGGCACTCATACAAGTTTCAAAGCTGCTACAAATCAAAGCAATAGAAAAGGTCCCTCCTCAGGAACAAGGACAGGGATTCTACTCAAGACTGTTCCTTGTTCCAAGAAAAGAAAAGCAATGGAGACCTATACTGGACTTGTCCGCTCTAAACACTTTTCTCATTGTGCCAAAATTCAAAATGCTGACGTTACAGCAACTTCTTCCCATGCTGGGCAAGGGGTCTTGGCTGGTTACTCTGGACCTCAAGGAGGCATACCTGCATGTCCCAATCAGACACAGCTGCAGAAGATACCGCAGATTTCTTGCAGGGTCAGAGCATTATCAATTCTCAGCATTGCCTTTTGGCTTATCTACTGCACCCAGAGTATTCACGAAATGCCTGGCATCAGTAATTGCACATTGCAGACTTCAGGGGATACAAATATACCCTTATCTGGATGATTGCCTTATACAAGCGGACAGCAAGCAAGACTTGATAAGAAACTTGGACTATGTCATTCACTTACTACAGGCTTTGGGATACACAGTCAATATTCAAAAATCAAGACTACTGCCATCCCAACAAATAATCTTTCTAGGAGCCAAACTGGACACAAACTCACAAATGGCTTTCCTCACAGAAGCAAAACAAGATCAGTTACCACATTACTTCAAAAGCCTAGCAAAGCTCACCCAGATGACTGCAAGGAAAATCCTGCAGGCCCTGGGTTTCATGGCATCTTGCATTCTTCTGATTCCACAAGACTACACATGAGAAAACTACAATGGTACCTAAAAAGTTTATGGTCTCAACACAGCCACAACTTAGAAGCAATTATTCCACTCATTCCATGTCTACAAAAGGAATTTTTGTGGTGGGCACAAGCAAGCCAGCTAAACCAAGGCATGTCCTTCAACAAACCTCAAGCAAGCCAAACCATTACAACAGACGCCTCAGATCATGGATGGGGGGCGCACGTGGAAGGGAGATGTGTTCAGGGGCAATGGGCTCCTCGGGAATTGCATCTGCACATCAATCAAAAAGAGATGCTGGCAGTGATTCATGCAATCGAGGCCTTCGGAAAATTTCTTCAGCAAGGCCATCTGCTGATAAAGACAGACAACACCACTGTTATGTGGTACATAAACAAGCAGGGAGGCACCCATTCTTACCCCCTCTGCAGACTAACAATGACTCTTTGGGAAAAGTCCCTGAAACTGAACATACAGTTGCAATCCCAGTTTGTTCCAGGCAAGGACAATGTTCTGGTGGACAGTCTAAGCAGAAACATTATGAACCCGCACGAATGGATGTTGCATCCAGACATTTTCTCACAAATAACTCATGCATGGGGGAGGCCGGACATAGATCTCTTTGCCTCACACCACAATCATCATCTGAAAAAGTTCTGCTCGAGGACACACCATCCTCAAGCCTGGAGAATAGATGATCTCTCCTTCAGCTGGAAGTCTCTAGCAATCTATGCATTCCCACCTCTGCCATTAATGACCAAGGTGTTACTGAAGATCAAAGCAGAACAACCGAAAGGGATTTTGATAGCTCCAGACTGGCCAAGACAGCACTGGTACCCATTACTAAGGAGCATAACTCGCACCAAGCCATGACCCCTGCCTCTATGGCCTCTGCTTATAACTCAGCACAATTACAGGACTGTTCATCCAAACCTGCAAACATTGCATCTGACAGCTTGGAGGGTTCCATGATTTCTCCCCATATATCTCTCTCCAAAAAAGTTCAAGAGATCCTATTGGAAGCACGCAGGCCTTCTACCAGAAAAACTTATTCAGCCAAATGGAAGAGGTTCAACATCTGGAATGCCAACAAGGGACAGGATGCATCAGTAATGAACATCCCACAGATTCTAGAATACTTGGCAGAAATGTTTCACAATGGCCTTTCATATTCTTCCATAAAAATCCACGCTTCAGCAATTTCAGCAAAATACAGCTGTGATCCACCTGTGTTTTCACATCCTTTGCTAAGACAGTTTCTAAGAGGGATAAAGAATATCAAACCTCCAAGAAAACCACCAGTGCCTGCATGGGACCTCAATTTCATCTTGGAAAAATTAACTCTTCCTCCTTTTGAGCCAGCAGCATCTTCAGAATTGCAATTTCTCTCCTGGAAAACAGTCTTCCTGTTGGCAATTACTTCAGCAAGAAGAGTCTCAGAGATACAAGCCCTCATAGCAGTACCTCCATTTCTCATTTTCCATCAGGACAGAGTCTCTTTAAGGACCAATCCTTCATTCATGCCAAAAGTGATATCCAGGGTTTCTCTAAATCAAGCAATTCACCTGCCTACTTTCTTTCCCAATCCTCAAAATAAAGGAAAAAAGCTTTTGCACACTTTGGACATACACAGACAATTGCGCTATTACTTGGATAGAACAAAGGCCAACAGAAGGTCTGACCAACTATTTGTAGCTTACTCTCCTGGAGTACAAGAAAAGGCAATTTCCAAACAAACAATTTCAAAATGGATTGGAAACTGCATCAGATTCTGCTACTCTTTCCATGGAAAAGGTGTGCCAGCCAATATCAGGCCACACTCCACCAGAGCTACAGCCACCTAAACAGCCTTTCTAAGAGGGGTGGCTACAAAGAACATTCTAGAAGCTGCTACATGGAGCTCCGTGCATACATTTTCCAAACATTACAACCTGCCTTTATATTCCAGATCTCGAGCAGGCTTTGCTTCTGCAGTCCTGCAGGGCATTTTAGCTACACCATCCTTATCTTAGATCCTACCACCCCCAGCTTGGCTATGGTATTCAACCCATATGTCAGGACTGCAGTTGCATTGTTGAAGGACATAGTACAGTTTTGTACCTACCATAAATGTAGATGTCCGATAGATATGCAACTGCAGTCAGGTTTTCCCTCCCTCCTACCCCTCTGTAATTATCTTTTTTGGGTCCACTCCCCCTTTTCCAAATTAGCTGGGGATAGCATTTATGGTGTATCTGTTTATTACTGTTGTGCATGTCTGGAATTTTATTCATTCTCTAAATTTAGCCTTCCTTGGAGGGCACCTGGCATCTGGGGCAAGAAACACTGAAGAAGATGGCGTTGGCCTGATGCTTTATACCCCAGCCGCTCTGACGTCGGGGAGGAGGCGACATCAGCCGACACCGGACCCGGACTTTGGAATCCGGCCGACCGAAGGGCTGCCTGAGGCAGGACAACCCATATGTCAGGACTGCAGTTGCATATCTATCGGACATCTACATTTATGGTAGGTACAAAACTGACTTTATACCATGCTTTTCGGCCACAAGACTCGGACCGACCAACAAATTTAGGGGGAGTATCTGTATACATCACAGATACACACACATCCAGGTTAGTAGCACTGCAGGAAGCATCAGAGACCATACATGTGCAACTAACAATGGGCAAAACTGCCTTTCAGTTTGTAGCCTGCTACAGACCACCCTCCCAAACTCAGGAACCCCACTCAGCTTTCCTGGGAACACTGGAGGATATGACAGTCTCTAAAAAACCATTATATGGGGTGACTTCAACTACAGAAACATTGACTGGGAATACTACTCAAGCCACAACACCCTCGCCCAACGGTTGCTAGAATTTCTAAACACAAATGCTATGTCACAACTGGTCATCACACCCACATGAGGGGAAAACATATTGGACCTGACCAAAACCAACATGGGGACTCCATGTTCCACACCAGAGATATGCCCCTCATTGGTAAGGTCAGACCATACATTTATCTCATTGGACATCCATATCCCGTCCCCACCCCCATCCTAGGTTCTCTCGGTGAAGAACTTACCAAAAGCAAACTTCACACTTCTCAAAACCGAGGTGGTATCCTTCAAAGACCCTGGGACAGAGGTAAATATGGCTCAGACTGCTGAATCCTTTACAAACACATTCTATTGACACCTACTGGAATGCATGGATCGTGCTATCCCAAATAAAAACAAGACTCACTCCTCCAAAGGCAGGGGACCTGTCTGGTGGACCCTGGCCATAAATAAGCTATACAACAAAAGGAGGGGGCTACTACATGATAGAGCACAATCCCAAAAAGGGAAGGCATCTCTGATCAGTACTAGCAAGAAGCTATGTTCACTCATGAATTCATCTAAGACCCGCTTTGAAAGGTAAATTGCACCAGACACTAAGGACAATCACAAGACCTTCTTTAGTTATGTCATGAACCTGAGTGCCAACTCCCAGATATGCTGTGAGTTACTGCAAAATGACAATACATACACTGAACCCACGGACATTGCCAACATCCTGGCAAACAGGTTCAGTGCAAATGTCACCCCCCCATCCCCCCTAATGAGCAAATTTCCATCCCGACGGAGTGTAGCCTCCATGACATCACAGATGATCAAGTGAGTGCTGCCCTCTCCAAAGCAGACAACACAGCATCAATGGGACCGGCCGGTGTCCTGGCCTGCATCTTACACAAGTTTCATGATGAACGTAACCCTCACATGAAGTCACTGTTCAATATCAGACTTACTACAGGATATGTACCCAAGGAATGGTGTACAGCAACAGTGGTCCCACTCCACAAAGGTGGTGCCACAACAGATCCCAGACACTATTGCCCTATAAGCCTATCTAGCCTGGTTTGCAAAGCTATGGAGTGTATCATCATGGAACTCATACACACAGACATCGGGAACCTACAGACACTGGATCCTACACAATTCGGCTTTGTTGTGGGCAGATCTTCCCTCTTGAACATGGTCGACTTCTTTAAATAGTTACCAGGTCCATAGACATAGGGAAGGTAGTCCACACAGTCTACCTGGACCTCGCAAAAACCTTCAAAACAATACCCCACTCGCCCACTCGGGCATCATACATAAGCTCACCAGCTTAGATATCGACACATATGTCACAAGATGGATTTCTAACTGGATCAGGGATAGCACCCACATGGTAAGTATTACAGGTGCCATGTCTGATTCTACAAAAGTTACACGTGGCGTCCCACAATGCTCAGTCCTGGGACCTCTCTTGTTCAGCATATATTTCTCTGACATACAGGCTAACACAAGAGGAATATGGCTGACCATGTTCGTAGATGGCTGCAAACTGGGTGCCATATTTGACTCTCCAGCTGGCACAAGCATGCTCCAAAAGGGTCTCATAGAGATGGATAACTGGTGCCAGAGCCATGGCCTACAGCAAAATGCCATTAAATGCATAGTCATCCCCTTTGTGAATAACAAAGTGCCCACACATTACCACATAGGTGTTAATACATTAAGTATGGTAGAAGTTGTTAGGGATTTGGGGACACGAGTAGTTAGTAATCTTGCCTTTGACAATCACATTGCCAAAGTGGTTAGACAGACCTTCTATATAGCCCACCTTATCCCAAAAGGTTTCACATCTAGATCAAGTAAAGTCATTGTGCCCCTATACTCATCAGGCCCCTGATTGGATACAGTGCCCCATTTGGGATGTACCTTACCCGACACCTGCAGCAACTGTAATGGCCACAAAAGTACCTCACCAAGTGGATCTAGGGACTCACACAGATGCCCTGTGCAGTTTGGCTAAAGTAACTCCAGCTTTACTCAGTCGCTTACCACCTACTCAGATGCAATCTGTGCCTGTTGTTTACAGCCATGTCCAACACAGAATTAATGGACATGCTCCACCTCAGGATATCCGGATCCCTTAGAGCTACATGCTCCAGGGACTTACATCTCAGCACAGATATTAATAGGACATGCTGGAGGGACACATTCATATCCCAGAGGCTCCCCTCACTCTGGAATGGGATCCCAGTCCCGCATAGGCAGAGCCCCCCACTGACCCCCTACAGGAGACATCTTGACGAGTGGATGGGTGATTGTATGTTTACCCCTGGGATCTCTTCTGGGCCCCTGCTAGACAGAGGCACAATAAACTAAATGTAATAGGCATATCTTGTGTGACCTAGTATTCACAGGCACAGTCTACTAATCTAACAGTGCTGCGAAAGCCAAACACACTCTGGCTAGGCTTATAAATGCCCTAGGGCAGATAGCCTAGTATCAACCTATGCACCTATGGTAATGTTCGGGATGCACATTGTTTATTGATGACACTGATTGCAGGTTTTTATCTTCTTTGCTTTCCCACTTTCTACGAACAACCTAAGTATCTGCAGAACATATTTTATTATGACAGGGTTCCAATATATTATATATGTGTCTGTTGTAATATAACTGTGTGCACAAGGCAGATTGGTGAATAGTGAGAGGTTCCTGGGTTAACACATGCAACTGCCGGATATGTGTGGCCCACTGCTGTACTCAGACATGGCCTAAGTGTGTGAGCATGCCCAGTCTGTCCTTTCAGTGTTTTGTTGCCTGACATTTGTCTCATTTATTCAAGTGTGTGAGCAAGCCCAGTGTGACCTTTCAGTATGTTGCTGTCTGAAGTCCACTACATTTGTTGATGTGTGTGAACATGACCAATATTAACATTTATACTATATGTGTGTTGAAAATCAGGTTCTATTCTTACTGCAGGGCTCACCTTTGTGTCATAACTCAACAGGGATTATGCTGTGCCTGCAGGGTTTCCATGAGATACTTTGCATAGACTTATCAACATTTATTCATACAGGCTGACCAGTGAAATACTGTCATGGTTTAGTGGTTCAGTACTATGACTGTAGTGCACAGTATCCTAGGTTCGAGGCCTGTCACTGCTTTATATTTTCATACTGAGCAGACCAGACTGCTCAAGGGCCAGTAGAGCAAATATGAGCATGTTGGCTTTTGTTCAGCTATGCCCAACATAGACCAAGCTTGTCCAACATTGCTCAATGTTAACCAACATTGCTGAACTTTGCCCAATATTGCTCAACATTGACCACAGTTGTGCTAGTGTTAGTGTGTGCAATTGTTTTACATATACTAAATGGTGGTGAAAGCTGTTTAGCACTGCTTTATATTGCTTAACACATGGCAATCATGCCTCAGGTGGTGCTGCAGGGCTGCCTATGCCGGATGCACATACTGCACTCCCTATACATGTTTGGAAACAGGTAGTGTCAAGTTAGGCATCCCTTTTACTATATGAGCGAGTCAGGGAGAGGTATCATTTCCAGGGTTCCTACTGAGCCAGTGTATGTGCTATACGTTGCCTCTTTGCCAAGGCAAAAGCATACTGGCCAAACCTCCTTCTGCCTACTCGGGCAGGCTCAGGTTGTTCCTCCTCCGAGTCACGCTCTGCCTGTGATGGCCTTGGCAATGGTGGGGAGCTGTTTGGCCCGGGCCTATGCTGCTCCTGTTGCAGCTGTTTTCGCAGGATCATATTATGTAGCATAGCACATACCATGACAATTTGGGTACATGTAGTTGGTGAGTACTGCAAGGCTCCACCAGATGTGTCCAGGCACAGGAACCGTGACTTGAGCAGGCCAAACACACGCTCAATTACATTTCATGTTTGTGCGTGTGCCTCATTATGGCATTCCTGTTCAGGTGTGTGTGCATTTCTGGTGGGTGTCATCAGCCATGGCTCCAGTGCATAGCCAGAATCCCCCACTAGGTGACCATGACCAACTGGCAAATGTCTGGTACAGCTGTGTCAGATGCCAGATATGGGAATCATGGTAGCTTCCAGGGTAGCCAGCACACACATTCAGTATTATGCCCTGGGCATCACACACAACCTTGCAGTTGATGGAGGGGAAGCCCTTGCGGTTGAAGTAGACCCTACCCTGTTCACTGGCAGGTGCTTTGATGCATATGTGCATGTGGTCTATTGCACCCACTACCTCAGGGTATTCCTCTATTTGCTGGAAGAGACGCATATTGCTGGCCAATACCTCACGGGAATTGGGGAAATATACATGATCACCGACATGTGCTGACATGGCATCCAGGAACTGGTGCAGTATCCTGGATGCTGATGCCTGTGATATCTCCATCATATCACCAGTTGGTCTCTGGAAGGTACCTGTTGCTAATATTCTTAGGCCAACACATACCTTGGTTTCCACTGGGATGGGTTCCCCTCTGTTGGTTCTGTGTGTGAGGCATGGCCTGCACAGCTCAACAATTTGCTGCAAGAGGTCTCTGTCCACTCTATAGCGCTCCACTATCTCCAGCTCATGTAGCCCCTGATAGGTTACCCTGGGCCTGTACACTCTTTTTCTTCTCCTCACTGTGGGTTGTACTGCAGCATTCGCATTGTCACCACCCTCAGCATGTTGCATATGTCGCCTTATAACAGCAGTGGCAGCCCCTAACATTTCTTTGTCTCAGTAAAGCTTTTTCAGTTTTCACTTCTATTAGCTTACTGCAGTGTTGCAGTGTCTCTTGAGAGAAACATAGTGGAATGTTGTTTGCAGAGTTTTAAGTGCTGGGCTGGGCTGGGCTAGTGTACTGCCTGTGTAATTGCCTGATTCTGATTGTTTTCACCTGCTAGCTCTGCTAGTACTCCCTGGTTAACTTTCTACTATTTGTTGTGCTTCCTTTTTGTTTCCTCAGGGGGGGCAGCACCGCACACAAAAGCGCAAACACGCGCACACCAGCTCACACGCGCGCACACATGCTTACACGGACTAAAACTTGCTTATCCTTGCTAAAACGCATGCACACTGGCGCAAATGTGCTTACACAACTTTAAACCATCTTAGACATGCTTACTCCGGCTTAAACGCGCGCACACAGGCGTACATGCGCGCACACAGTCTTACTCGTATATACAGGCATGCACCCACGCGCAAACACGTTGCAGGCACTTCAACAAGAAACTTTAGTGTTATCCACAGCATACACCTTCAATTTCTTGCCTTTAGCTAGGCTACCTGTTGACACACCTCTTCCAGTGATGTGTGACTGACAGCAGACACATGCCACTCTGCTCCAATGAGCTTCACTTCTTTCATACATACCCCCTCATGATGTCACCTATCTTCTACTCTGTTACTCCCCTTATCCTACTCCTACACTCCACTGACTGTGCTCTTTTGCTATGTAAACTTGGGATTCACTATCCTAACCCTCATTTGCATAGGATTGCCTACTAATGCTTGGTTACATCTCTTAGACTGAGCTTCCCCCCTTAGCAACTTCTACTCGGTAGCCATGTTGTCTTCAGCCTGCCATTCCCTTGCATTGTAAATTAAGAATTACAATAAAATCCACATTTGTGGATTTTAATTATTAGTTTTCTGGTTTTTAGAGCACTGCGCTACGCTTAAACACCGGAGATCGGGATAAAAAAAACATTATTTTATTTTTATTTTGCATCAGTGAACATTGCCAATGGCCATATTTTTGGCCATTGGCATGCTTCCTGAACTGGACGCATCCTTTTTTTGGAGCTGTCACGGCTCTGTTTTGCTATTTGCAGAACCGTACTCAGTTGTCAACGGAGTACATTTCTGCAAATAACACTACTCTTACTAAGTTGGCAATTACGCTTACGAGCATGTGTGGACCCAGGCCTCAATGAAACATGCTCTATAGCATGTATTTTAAAATTAAGAAGTCTCTGGAGATAGGTCATCCTATAATGACCTTGTAAAACTTTAATCCTTAATAGGTTCCCCGAAGGTAGGGCATGTAGTTTACATATGACCAGTACCGAGATTTATAAACAAATTCCAGTAATTTAACATCATTATAACATGCAATACCACTACCGTGAGTATGAGTAACCTACAAGGTGGCTATTGGGTAGGTTATAACAGTTAATATAACAGATTTGAGTTTGGGTGAATTGAACACCTTATAAGATTGTCATGTACTTATTTTATTTGATTTTATTTAACATCATTTAGTGGTCGGGTAGGCATGTACAGACCATAGGATTACATGTTACATGAACGTTAACAACCTGGCACTATAGGTTCGTACACATTATCTACTAGGTCTATAGGTATTGGTATTACAATTCATTTAGTAAAATTTACGAAACTAGACTTACTTTTGTTCGGGGGGGCTATTTTAGTCTCTGGTACATTAGACAATAACCCCCATGCACATAAGTGTATTCAACACTTTAGGGAACGAAGTCCCAAACATGTTCTATTATTATCTGTGGTATAAACCACATTACACGTGATGGTATGGGACAGTAAAAGTATACAATATTTTTTGTAAACACTTTAAATTGACAAGAAGACTAACTGAACCTAACCTAAAGGGTTATAGCAGTGTGTACAATTTGTTAGAATGTTCGTATTTTAAATAGATTTTTGTTACAATGGTTGTACTAAATAACTTCTTTTAGATGTGCGAACATTCCCATTTATAGGTGGCCTGTAAGAAGGAAGATATAAGTGTTTGATTACATAATGAATATGCTATATAGTATCTGGTAATTATAGTACAACATTTGATTTTAATAGAAAGTTTGTCACTTTAACAACTAGTTAAGTATGAAGCTGGGTTTGATTGGTCAGTGCTCTGTTATTTGAATTTTGACTTTTGGGATGGAACTGTTTGTCTGAAGAAGTCCAGATAAGATCTGGATGAAAAGCGCTTTACATTTTATGGTTTTACTGTTTTTATTTGTTCGTGGCAGTCCATTAATAAACTCAGTGGATTACCTGTTTTTCGCTTGGGAATCAGTGCTTGGTTTTCTTTTACAACTGTTGGATTTTCATTTATTGGTGTTTAGACTACTCTTACTCGGACAGGTTCAGGTTTCCTGGATCACAAATTTACCTCATTTGCATAGCTTTCACCTGCAATTGAGGTAATTTGCATATCCAAGCCCTGTCCGTGTAAGACTCGTTTTAGCAGCTCTGTTGCATGCCCCTACCGGCTGTTCCTGGATCGCTCAGCGGACATGTTGGCTGCATGGAGTCTTACTCTACTCTTAGACTTTGTGCAAGCCTTCGTGAATCTGGCCCAGTGACTGTTACATTCAGCATGTATGCTAGCAAAGTGACTTAGTAATACTGAATTTAGCAAAAGAACTTTAAATAATTTTAGAAGGATGGCAAGGGCATGGTATACCGGATGGGCAGCTATGGGCTCCATTGGGACTGTGAGCACTGGATGACCATTCAGTTTGCTCCCTGTTATAATCTGCCATTGGTTGCAGCCAATATGTAATTTTACTAGAATACAATTTTTATTTCAGACGGGTGACTTTAATAATATGCTAGATTTTATAGAAAAGGAAGTAGATGTCACAATAGTCAAAAATGCTGAGTCTGTGGGTCTTGAGTCATACACTTCTGTGGCTGGTTTTAGAAAGCCAGCTATGTCATGTGTTACTCTCTGCAGACATGCCCAGCTAATGTCAAAATGCAGGGGCGGCTCATGGCATCGGACTGCCAGACTGCAGCCCCCTCAGCAAAAAAACAGAAAAAGTACCTTTTTGCGTAGCAGTGAACTAGTGACACAGTGTATTATTTATTTTTTTTTGTTTACTGTGTCTCTGCTCCACGACTCGGCAGGTTCCTTCCTGCCTCGGCAAGTACGCGCATGCGCACTTTAACCGCCATGAGTTGTGGCGGTTTTAAATAAAGACTCTTTTTTGTTTTTGTTTTTGTTGCAGCCCGGTGAGGGAATGAAGGCATCAGTGTGATGCCTAGCAGTCTATGCGGTTCCAAACCACATAGAATTGCAAGGGGTTCGGACTGCGACGTCTGCAGTCACGTACATGACGTGCTTGGGCTAAATGCTGCTGATTGGTTGTCACTCTCTTTCCAGGCTTTATGTGCTGGGAAAAGAGCGAGAATCAAACAGTTTCAGTTGTGGACTGATTCGTGACTGAGTGTGAGTCAATCTCAACTCAAGGGAAGGAAGGATTTACCTATATATGGTCTGGTTCACTAAGGTAATACTAGAGAAAGCTGAGAAAATGTATTAAGTGACAGTTAACAGTTAATCAAGGGGGGAAGCTAGTATGAAAAATAAAGTGAAGGCCAAGTGTGTGAAGAATAGAGATTTTTATGCAAAAATTATTAAAACACTTGCTGAAAGTCTTAAGCTTTGAGAACTTTATTTATAGTTTAAGAAAAAAAAAAAACAACTAAAGGAAAAATGTAAACATATTTTGAATGATGTGAAAATAAGGATTTGAGGGGAGAAAGCAGTGAAAATATCCCCCTCGGTCCTGACCAGATGGGATTTTTTTTATTAAACTAAGGAGAACGTGTATATCTTTTCCACAAGGAAGCACTACAAAGGCAGTTTCTAAGTGTTCACTGGCTGGAAGTAATTCCTTTGTTTTAAGAATTCCCATTTTCCTCACATTTTTGAAACATTGGAGTTGGTATGTTTAGGTTTTCTGGATGTGCGAGACTTGCCCCTCTATGAGAGAGTACAGGTTTGGTTTTCCCATGTAAGAAACAACTAGTTTTAGGCTTTTCATTGCACTGGGATTCTGACAAGTTGATTCAGGAAAATTCTGTCTTCAGTGCGTTAGAACTTGAAGGAACTAGTTTAGTTTAATTATTAATACTTAACATTTGTGACTCATTGTACAGTATCTGTTTCCTTCTACCAGACCTCTCAACTGGCCTTATTTTCGCTTTTCAGCCCAATTTACACCTGTGTATGATGTACCTGTTTTTGAAAGTATGTCCCTATTTTCAAGCTTCACACACAACCCCCCCCATGACATTTGATTTCTGAAGCTGTCTAGTACTCAGAAAACCCAACAACATGATCGATATACTAATGGCACCACTAATTAAAAGAAAGAGGGCCTACTTACATCCGCCTTTTTCAACAGCATACCAGGTCACTGAAGGAGCTGATCGCTGGTGTTCTCGTTTGGACTGAGCTGATCACTGGTTCTCGTTTGGGCTGATCGCTGGTTGGAGGTCGCTGATCTAGTTGTTTACTTTGGCTGGTAGGAGTGTGTGTGATGGAGCTGATTGCTGGTTTAGTTTGGCTGGTAGGAGTGTGTGTGTGTGTGTGTGTGTGTGTGTGTGTGTGTGTGTGTGTGTGTGTGTGTGTGTGTGTGTAATGCCCCAGTTACTATATACTGGTGGTTAGAGAGAACAAATGGTGGTGGGTAGAGATACCCAGGCTTGAACCCTGTACCTTGTATGCAGGTGCTAAGGACCTGAATTCCCTACCCACCACCATTTATAAAAAAAATTGCAGATTTTTGCCTCATATTTGATCTGATCTGTTCCTCATAATATCTGTGGTTTCTAAATGTTGCAATGCTTGATATTTGATGGGGCAGTGGTAGCATTGTTGCCTCACAGCTAGAGGTTCTCAGGTTTGATTCTTTGCTGGGGTGCCTTCTGTGTGGGGTCTGCATCTTCTCCCTGTGTTTGTGTGGGTTTGCTTTTGTGTCCTCCCATGTTACAAAGACATGTCTGCATTATTTCTTCCTGGGCCACTGCTGAAAATAGTTTTTTTGCTCCAAGTCAGATTGTCCTGATTAACAAATGTTAAATAAAATTGACAGGCATTTGAATTTCAGACTTCAGGTTTCTAAATGTTTAATTCCTTGCATATTTGATGGTGCAGTGGTAGCATTGTTGCCTCACAGCTATAGGTTTTCTGGTTTGATTCTTGGCTGGGGTGCCTTCTGTGTGGAGTCTGCATCTCATCCCTGTGTTTGTGTGGATTTGCTCTGGTGTCCTGCCATTTTACAAAGACATGTGTCTGCAGTATTTCTCCCTGGGCCTCTGCTGAAAATTGTGTCTGTTCCGTCAGAAGTAAAATTGACAGGCATTTGAATTTCAGACTTCATATTCTTCAGAAAATACATAGTAACACAACCTTTTATTCTAGCAATTTTCTAAGTTTATAAGATGAATATTTGAAATTTGTCCTTATTTTTTGGACTGTATTACCCCATTATTGGCTTTGTCCAGGTTTTTTGTGCTAAGGTTGACAACTGTGGCAAGAACTGAATTCACTGAATATGTCTGAGGGCTGTATTCCCTCATTACTGGGTTTGTCCAGGTGTTTTATGCTAAGAGGTTGACAGCTATGGTGAGAACTGAATTCATTAAATGATAGCCATTTAAGTTTCAGTCTTCCTCTTTCACAAAGCAGCTGATTTGGCGTAGTGGTATGTTGCTCTGACTGTTTTGCACAGGGACCTTGGCAGTAAAATGTATGGTGGTAACACAGCATTTTATTCTAGCAACTTTCCAAGATTATACAAGCAATGTTTAATGTGTCCCTGGTTTTTGGCCTTTTGACCCCCCACCCCTATAAATTTGGCTTTTTCCAGATTTCTTGTGCTGCGAAGTTGAGATGCAGT
The DNA here is from genome assembly GCF_019279795.1 of Protopterus annectens. Lineage (NCBI taxonomy): Eukaryota > Metazoa > Chordata > Ceratodontiformes > Protopteridae > Protopterus > Protopterus annectens. Next base: position 1,815,518,171 of record NC_056728.1, on the reverse strand, counting down.
TGAGTATTGAGTAGATTTTACAAGGAGCTGAGAGCTGCAGGTGAAGAGAAGTTTAGTGCTGCTTATGCTAAGTCAGCAATACCACTATGCCAACTTGTGTACTTGCTTTTGATGCAGAAGGTTGTTGGTTCTACTCCCACAAGGGGTGAATGCTGCCGTACTGAAAAAGTTAAGATACTAACTATGAGCCTGTTATCAGTTTGCCATCCATTTCCTATTGCAGTATTACTAGCTTATCATTTTTAAAGTAATTTAGGCAATTTATTCCTCAGGGGCATCAGACACTTTATTTTTTGATGAAACCATGAAATATAAAGGTGCTTGCTAGCAGCAACCTCTTCATTAGTTACAGATTTATTTAATGTGGAATTATTTAGATGACTTTTTTACTTCAGAGATTGTGCATATTTACTGATAATGGTGGACTGTAGAAGTTTGAGTAGACTTCTATGATGGAAATGTTCTGAATTGGGCAGTTTTGTCATTATTGGTGCATGCATTTTGTTTCATTGTTTACTGGAAAAATGTTCAAAACAATAGGAAGGTGTATCAAAGAGCACATGTATGTTTCATATGCAAGGGGCCTATGATTTGAAAACAGCCCAGAATTAATCTTTATCTGCCAATGGTAAAATGTATTTTCTTTGAATGTGGGGAATGTGGGTTTCAATGCTGTTTCAATGAATGTGAGTTTCAAGGGCAGAGAAGTTTTAATGCTAAGTTTGTTTAGCAGATGTCTTAGTGTTTGTGCTGTAAAATGCAAAATAAAACTTTCAAATGAAGTCCAAATCATCATAGAAGTAAATCAATATGCACATTAGTGTTTATGGTAAATGGAGTGAAATAGCTAAGTAATGGATCATTGGAATGGCTGCAGGGGGAGGCTCCATTCGACCATGATTTTGTGAGGGGGAAGGGTGGCAAACTTAGACAGCCCCAGCTGAACTATACCTCTCAACTGTCCAGATTTTCAAAGAATTAATAGATTTTTGCTTCTTATTTTTGGTTTGTTCCTCATAAAATTTGTGGTTTTCTAGCAAATCATTTAGGAATTAAGTCACTAATGACACACTGAGTTTCAGACTTCATAACCTTCAGAAAAATGCATGCTAAAGTAAGACCTGTTGTTCTATCATCTGTCTCTGTTTATACTAGAGCAATTTTTAGTACTGTTTATATGTTCCCCCAATATATTTGGCCTTGTCCAGATTTATTGCATTAACAGGTTGAGAGGTACATGCAAATAAATTGCTTTATAGAATTAGGCATAGCCAAACCTCTCAACTGTCTCTGATTTTGGCTCAAATAATAATCCCTCCGCAAAATAGCAATTTTGGAAGAAAACATGGATGGTTTACAATTAAGAAATAACTGTAATAATTAGAGTTATAGATTACTTTTATTTCAGAAATGCATGTAGATTCTTTTATTTTGTCAGCTGCTCAAGTTAGCAGTACTAATATTAAAGTGTCCCTTCTTTGATAGGTTCCCAGCTGTATTGTGTGGCTATCTTATATTTTTACATCACATTTTTAGTCCATTTTTCATAAAATTGTGTTTTTTTGGCAAATTAGTGAAAATCATTAAAGACTGAAGTTAGAAAATAATGACAGACATTTGAGTTTCAGATTTCATACCATTCAGAAAATTCATACTAATGCAAGATCTATTCTATTATCTTTCTAAGTTTATAAGAGCAATATTTTTAAAAATTGTCCTTATTTTTGGGCCTTTGTCCCACTTCTTTGTATGGCTTTGTCTAGATTTCTTGCTCTGAGGTTGAGAGGTATGACAAATGTGTCGGGGTCATCACAGTCAGCCAGAGACATTTCAAATTGTGACATACTTGTTGCACCCCACTCCCCCATGTAGTGACTCTGGATGTGTTGAAGCAAGGCAAGGAGTAGTTATGCAGTATAAATGTGCAGAGTATCCCCCCATCCAAGGTAGACACAAGTACTAGAGTGGCTTTTCATCTGTCCTTGATTTTTGCAGAATGGTCTGGTTTCTGTCATATTTTTTGTACTGTTGATTTATGCTTATTACTCAAAGTGCCTGTTGCTCTGTGTTTAAGTAGCAATACTTAATGACCATCAGGTAAGCTTGGCTGAGATTGTAAGATGCAAGTAAGCTTTAATAAGCATATTGTTAAAGTATTTCCAACATTGAAAGCCTTTCTGTTTTTGCCATGTAGAGAATGCTTAACTTGATAATGTTTAAGCCTTGGGTATTGAAATGCATATGACGGCATTTGTAATAAAGGACAGGATTACATTATTTTAAGAAGCTCATTACACTTGGAGACTTCCAGTCATTTCTGCAGACTTTACCTGTAAACTAAACAGAATGCCAGTCGTGTGGCCCATAACCTGTACAGTAATCCTTTTAAGCAATGTATCTTGAGCTTATTTTGTTTGCTTTTCATTTTTTACTTTGATCATGTTTTCCTCATGAAACAAGTAGACAGTTGTCAGGCAGCAGGTCTTTTCTTGGATAAGGAACATGTTTACAAGTGGGGGCATCAGAGATTTCTACTTTCAGCATGTTACTTGGTACTTTAATAAAGCTGAATATAAATTATAATTAGAACTGCAGTGCAAGAAGTGGTTTGAGTTGAGTGCTGCTTGTTTTTCTTGTACTTGATTTTGACTGGCATTCCATTAATGTATTTAAAAAAGTAATTTATTTTTTCATACCTCACAACCTTTTTGTTTCCATCTCGATATTAAGTAAGCTGTCATACAGCCAATGCATTGAAATATTTTTATTCTTCTACACTTCATTTTGTCTTGATTGGACTCTCATAATGACGGTTTGGCACCCACGGCAGTGTATTTAGCTAGTTTTTGTGGTTTTGAGCATAGCTCCTCCCCTATCTAGTTGGCCACACCCCTTCCAATTGACCACACCCATTCAGCTGTCTCCTGCAGCCCTCCCCCTTTGATTTGAAGTCACCAGCCGCCACTGTCAAAACGTTTATCTAAGGATGTTACAACCCACATTTCATATGCCTACTCAATGCCTAATGATCACTATACTTAAAATTATACTACTGAGAGTGACATAGTTGCTTTTCGAAGCAGAAGGAATGAAGTCTGATCTGAATAGCTTTATTGAAACACATGTTGTAGATTACTAAACAGTATTTTTTTAAGAAAACAGTACAAAGTACTGTTATTTCACTAAGAAACTACAATTAAAAAAATCTAACTATATGCAATTGTCTAATGTCTTTTTATAACTGATGGTGCCATGGAAACACTTTATCACCAATAATAAGTTGCTGACATACCCAGTACACTGCACAGTCACTGTGAAGTGGTTTGATGAACAAAGATATGGCAAGCTGTTAGGAATCCATGGATTAGGGTGGTACTGTGGAAATGGCCCATTTAGTTTTTACACAATCTACTTAGAGTTTAACAATATACCACAGAAATGTCAATAAATCTATTAGAACAAATCCTTCAGTCTTGTGGGTCCTAAGCCAGCAGTATGGTTAAAAAAGTGGCCAAATAATTAGACTCAGAGTAAAAGTAAATGGAATCAGCTCGAAAAAAAGGATGTTTATCAGTGGGGCATCAGATAGTAGCGGATCTTATAATTTTTTAGTGCTTTTATAAATGATGTAGAAAGTTCATAAGGAATAACATACCTGTTTTGTGGTGACACAAGGAAACATAACATTATTAAGGCATTTAAAAGAAGAGAAAGGGCAAAAAGAGGCAGAGCTATGTTAGAAAATTGTCTGAAATATAGTATTTTGAATTCAGTGGAAACAACAATAAAAACAATAAAGTCCAGGAAACAAGTAAGAAAAAAAAATAGAAAAAAATGTATGCAATTGAACTGAAGTAACTACAGCAAAATATAGAATGATTATATGTTAACCAAGCAATATACAAAAGCAACAAGGACTGCTGATGAGATCATCTTCCTCTTCAAATATTAAGATTAGATCTACTGTATTATGTAGAACTCTGGGGCAAGGGTGCCCGCAGGCAGGTGCAAGGGGGTGCACTTGCACCCCCCTGGATTCGACTGGCCCAGAGACTTCATTTTCTTTTAATTAAAAAAAAAAAATGTTTTTTTTTTCTTTGCGTTAAGTCGCACAGACGGAACAGGTATTTGCAACCTGATTTTGTCTTCTCCGTCTGTGCGACTGTTGACTTACGTCTTTAGCTTCCGCCTCCACCCCGCGCGCGGAATTTCAAATCCAGAAGATGTTGGGACAAGTGTACAAGTGAGAGATAAGTGTGTGCATGTGTTTTTAAATGTTTGAGAGGTGTGTGCAAGTAAGAAATAGGTAGTTAGGGTCGGGGATGTGTGGACAGGGTTGCCAACTTTTCAAATGTCCAAAGTGGGACATTTTTGGTACAGATGTCAGATTTTGCAAGCCGAAACATACCCACGGCCAGTACAAAGGATGAAACGTCACTTTATTCTAAATAAAAGCTTATTCTTGTAGCATTTTAGTTGCTTAATCTGTTTCTTATAATATCTAGGTGTTTCAGATACAGAATAACTGTTTTACATAAAATATAGGAAATAATTTTGCTCTAAAATCTCAGGACATTTGCCATTTTTACAGATTCTTTGCAGGACACAACTGTCCAAAGAGGGATTGTCCCTCGCAAAGTGGGACAGGTGGTAACCCTATGTGTGGATGCAAAAATTAGATAGGGGTTTGTATGCATTAGGAGTTTGGAAGTGTTCTTCCAAATAAACGCATGTGGTTTGTGATTTCTATGTAACAGGCAGTGGAATGCTAAAAGAAGAGACAGAGGACACAGGTTCGCTACTCTGATAGAAATTACATGGTGCAGCTCTGCATGGACATATGGGGCAACTATATTATGAATACAATATTAGTGAGGTTAAGGAATTACCAGGATTTCATGTCTGGGTGTGGCTTACAGAACCTGTATAATAGGGAAAAGACATTTATGTTACATTTGCAGCATATATAACGTGAGTAAGAACAAAATAAGACACACCTGAAATTTCCTACTGATAATCTACTGATAGAAGTGGGAGCTGAAATGCAACTGTTGCAGGGAAACAAAGACAACTAGACAGTATTACTAAGCACATACTCACCAGTAGGTAATATATATACACATACTGGTTTAACTAGGCTGATCTGGAGGTCGCAGTTGTCCTATGCAGGTGTCGAAGGACATAGTATTAATGGAGGGCACCAATAGGAGTTTCAAGACTGACATGTATGAAACAGACGAAATGTCATAACAGTTACATCCTCCCTGTGTGGTTAGTTCCTCATTGGTTGTAATGCAGATCCTGAAGTAGGAAAACAAACAAAGCACAAATGTGGGTATGCAACACAAACATGAATGGACATAGCTGCACATAGAGTGGCATGATGACATGTTGACCACACTAAAAAGATGTAGAGACACTCATGTTACAAACAGTCCACATGTCCAGATGTACCTGTGTATAGAAAACAACAATGTGAATTTCATACATCACAAGTGCGATGCACAGTGTTGCAGCCTATAAACATGGTGGAAAACCATACCAGGTCTGTCTGTAGATGCATCTGCATGGCACATATGTAATGATGATATATCTTTAGGTAACAAGGGCATGGAAACTTCAACATGTCAGTATATACCACTGACATGACAGTTGGCAGAGGCGATAACAGCTATTGGTCACACCTGACGTGTTGCTGCTGCTGTGCAGACATGGATGGACCTGTGAAAATGAATAAGCACAATCTTGCACATGTTGCTGGAAGTGTTATGTATGAACTACATTTGTGCGATAACATGCCATTACACTTCTGTTGATTATCGTTAGCATGAGTGCTCCCATGTTCACAGTGTAGTTCTGCTGTTGGAACACAAAAATTAGACAACATGAATCTGCGTGAAGCAATGATATGTAACAAGGAAGTGTATATGCAGCAATTGTATGGCGATCACAACTGATGGTATGCAGGGACACCAGGAACACTGTTATCTTATCCTGGGGAGTCAGTGGCTGCATGAAGGATCTTGTCAGAGCAGTGTCACCAACAGCTTCCTGGAATCAGTTGAGACCTCCCACAGCATTTATCATGTTTGTCAGGTCCGTCAATGCTTCATTCCTCTATACAATATTTCCCATCCATCGAAGGAGACTGTTTATGCTGGCTCAGAGCATCAATGATTATGTCATTTTCTCAGGGAGAGAAATTGTCACCTGTAGTTCAGTTTATTATCTGGAAGACAGGGTTATGCATATGATATATTTTATATGAGGGTCAACAAGTGATGGAGGAAGAAGAGGTTTCCCTCGTTTCAGAAGAAATAGGAAGTGATAATTCTGCCTAAGTAAAATTTGCAAAGTCACAAAATAAAATGGCATCGAGAATGTAGGAATTGCTAAAGATTTCAAAGTGTTGCATTTAACATTATTTGCACTTTATATCTCTTAAGGATTATCATGACACTGGAAGTTACTTTTGGTCTTCCCTTGTTTGGGAATTTTACGGGTCCAGTTTATTGGATCAGGGTACGTATCAATGGGAAATATGACAGTCCGTGCAGCTGAGGTATTCGTATTACTTATGATAGTTTAGTAGAAAACTTTATTTTAGTTGACAGCTGTCATAGTTCTTCCATTTATTGGTGAATGTTAGCACTGTATTTGAAATGTTTGCTATTACTGTTATTGTATTTAACAGAAGTGATTGAATATTTGGTGCATGGCAGTGCAAGACAACGCTTAAAGGAAATTCCACATTTGCTATCTGTATAGTAGCGAATCTGTTTATATATTTTATTCAGGGTTGAACGTTTCAGATGCAGCCAGTTTTCTCTAGAATCAATCATTTACCATGATTGTGCAATGTTCTTACTTCACTGTATTTTAAATGAGAAGTTGGTTTGCATTTACTGAGCACCTGTGGCTGTTTTGGGTGAATCAATTTTAATGTTGTAGTTAAGAGTTTCGTTCAGCATAATCCAGGGGCCACCTGCACATGTTTCAGTAACCCACCAGTAGCATTAAATAACCTGAGTTTGCTCTTTGGCATTAATGTACACATTTCATGTTAGGCAGAGCACCTCACTGAATCTCTTCAAGAAGAATCTTGATGAGTGGATGGGGGATCGTAGGTTTGTCCCAGGGATTACTTCCGTGTCACTATTAGACAGAGGCACAGCAAACTAAACCTTAAAAAGGGCACCGTATACTCAAATCAAGGGGTGGCGTGAGCCAAACAAAATCGGGCTAGGCTTATAATTGCCCCAGGGCAGATAGCCTAGTATGAACCTATTCCCTAATCACAGGTCATTGCTGAAAACTATACTTGCCTCCCGCTCCCACCCCTTTTGAACTAACCAACCCCACCACACTAATACACCATCCTAACCTAATCTCTACTTAGCATTAACACCCCTGTCAGTAATCTCGCTGTCTCTCTCTCTCTCATTGTACATATCTACAGATGATCTGGTCAACTTTCCTGATTTATTGAGGCTTGTCTTTGTATGTATTATGTTTGCTTTTTCTGTTATAAGACATTGCAGCTTGTACTGTTGTGCGAGAAGCTCTACTTTGACTTCTGTGCTCATGTAAAATGTGATGTGCAACTCCCCAGCTTTGGCTGTAATGGATCCTCTCTGGATCAGACTATATAAAATTTCTCATTCTTGGGACATCTTTGTCATGTTTCATTCCATCTTCCACATAAGCTGTCAACCAACAGATTCCATTTCTATTGAAGACCTTGCATAGAGGTGTCCACCACAAAAATACAGGCTTGTGTAATACTGGCTGTTGATGTTGTGACACCCCCCCCTCTGGACCAGTAATCAAAGAGCCTGAATCCTCCCCATTGACACCGGTGAGGGCCATTCACTTGGAACAAAAATAGATAGGTACTGTATGTAAGAAGTAGGTAGGTAACGGTAGGTGTGTGTGTGTAAGTAGTAGGTAGGGGTGTGTGTGTGTGTGTGTGTGTGTGTGTGTGTGTGTGTGTGTGTGTGTGTGTGTGTGTGTGTGTGTGTCTGTGTAAGCATACCTCTCAACTGTCCTTGATTTTAACTCAAATTTTAGCTCTGTCCCTCTGAAATGAATCCCTCTTAACACTAGTGCCTTTTGGCGGAAAGGTGCTGCATTATACTTAATAAATAATGACTGATTAAGAGGTACTGATTTTTGTTCCTGTAGGACATGTATATTAATTCACATACTCTTATTAGACCGTCTTCTGCATGAAGACATGCACGAATGGGCGTACCTTCGTTGAAGGTTGTGCGTCAGGGCTGGTAACTTGGCACATAAAAATCAACTACCAATCATTAGCAGACCGGAGTTCCGCTGTGGCGACCCCTAACCGGGAAAAGCCGAAAGACACAACAACAACTCTTATTCTGTTAATGTCTCAAGTTAATAGATGTAATAGTTTAAGTGTCCCTGATTTGTTCTACATTTGTCCCTGATTCTGTTGAAATTTATCTCGGAGTGGTTGAGAGGTATGTGTGTAAGTAGTAGGTGTGTGTGTGTGTGTGTGTGTGTGTGTGTGTGTGTGTGTGTGTGTATAAAAGAGAGGTAGCACACCCCTCAGCTGCCCAGGTTTTTACAGAATGTCCAGATTTTTGCCCCATATTCCTCCTAAAAAGGTTTGAAGTTGCTAAATAATGACAGACATTTGGGTTTTAGACATCATATCCTTTAGAAAAATGCATACTAACACAAATCCTGTTAGTCTAGCAATTTTCTAAGTTCATGAGAGAAATATTTGTAATCTGTCCCTATTTATGTTAAGCTTTGACCATATTTCTTGCACTAAGAGGTTGAGGTGAGTGTGTGAGTGTGTAATGTCCTAGTTAGAGTTAGCAGGTGGAATTTATTTTCAAGTGCATTTTCAAGGAATTGTGAGCTTCAAGGGAAGAGAAATTTACTGCTGCTCATGCTAAGTCTGCTTAAAATGTGCAACTGTTTAGTTCAGCAAATGGTATCACTATTGTCATATAGAATTTTAAAGCAGTGTTAGTAGCACGGCAGGTAGCATACTTGCATCTTGATGTAGAAGGCTATAGATTCTACTTCCACAGCATGTAGATTTGTATTTTAAGGAGATGGGGTGCTGCAGTCCTGAGTATGTCCTCCTTTGGAGGAAATGCCTAGCAACTATGAACCTGTTTTTCAGCTTGCCACCCCATTCCCTATTGCAATATACTAGCTTATCACTTTTGTTTAATGTAGCATGGGCAATTTATTCTTTAGGGCAGTAGGCACTGAATTGTAGATATATGATTGCATAAGATATTTACATAAGCATAATGGTTTAGACATACAATTAAAAGTACAGTAGGTAGTAACATATGATTGTTCATACAGTATGTTTAGTAGAGATAATGTTGAAGATGTACTAAATATAAGACAAGAAAGGAAAAACTAAAAAAGCACTAGCCAGATTGTCAAAGCAGGAGAATATAGACAGGTTCATGTGAGGTTCATTGACATTTTAAGGGAAACTGTGAAGACTTTGCATAAAGCACATATTCCTATCCAGAATTCATACCTCAGTCTCAACCTCTTAGAGCAAAATATCTGGACAAAGATTAAAATGATGGGGGAACAAGTAGGGAAAGATTTTAAATATTGCTCTTACAAACTTAGAAAGTTGATAGAATAATAGGTTAGGATGTGGAGTCTTCAACTCAAATGTTTATCATTATTTAATGACTTCAATCCTCAGCTATTTGCCATAAAAGTACAGATTTTAGGAAGAACACACAAAAAATATGAGGCAACAATCTGGACATTCTGCGAAAATCTGTTCAGTTGAGAGTTATAATGGTGCTTACTGCAGTATTAAGTTTTCTTTGCATAAACATGTACAAAAGCAAAAATCAACTAGTTTTATGTATTTATTTGTTGTTGTTGTCCAGGTTAGCATGATGCACATGTTAACCACTGGTGTAGCTGAAACACATCAGAAAATGTTTTTTTTAATCCCGTACCTGACACTTTTTTTTTTTTTTTGTTCAGTAACATCATTGATAAAAGATCTGCAAGATATTGACTACAAAGGTAGTAGTAGCCCACTGGATTCTTTAGGTTGTCTTATAACTTCAAAGCTAATACTTCAGACAAGAAGCGATCATTCAAATATAGTAGCAATATGATATAGTTCATTACTGACGGCAATTTGTTTTCAGAATTCTTCACGTTGTAGGTTTTGCATCATTTTAAGATGCAGATAAAATAAGTTGAACTGAGCAGTGTTAATGGTGGAAAAGCGAGACGCCAGTGAAGAAACTAGGGAGCCAAGATAGGGAATAGAAATACTTGTTCTGTAATAACTCTCAAAATTCACGCCTACTGTGTTTGTTCAGTGTGTCGATTGCAAATCCTTGACAACAATAACTCAATACTAAATTTATCTGCTAGTGATCTTGCCTTACTGAGAATGTCATTCCTAAAGTGTTCTTCAGCATGGTTGCGGTGCTCCTTGAATATTTCAATGAGTCTGTTGATGTGTTGTTGAGCCTCTACTATATCAAGTTGAACAGACTGAAACATCTGGGCAACAGGCTCAAGAACTGATGAGTAATTTGCAATAATGAAGAGAAAAATAAGAAATGTGCACGAAGAGCAAGCGCTGAGTAACATATGTGCATTTTGTCTGGTTTCACCAGCAGTGCTCTTCTGATCAGCCAGGCGGTCAAATATTTTCTCAAAGTTCTGACTAAACACACGAATGGATTTATATTTCTCGGTCCATTGAAGAGGTATATTTGGTGCCAATGCTCGTCGTTCTGGACTGTAATGGAAAAAATAATCTTGATAACATCAGCAGCACTATGTATTTCAGGAACATCATTCAGATCACTGACTACAAGGTTTAGTCTGTGAGATGCGCAGTGGATAAAGGCTGCTTTTGAATACTTTTCACAAATCTTTGCCTGACCACCATTCTGGATGCTTGCCATTATGGAGCAGCCGTCATAGCCTGTCTGAGTAATTTTTCCAGGTCTAGACCGCACTTTATGCATTACAATGACATTTGATACAGACTGTGCATCTCTCACAACAATGGGAACAAAAACCGCAAACTCTTCTTGAATACAATCATCATCAACAAACCAAATGCCCAATGACAACTGCTCAGTGTCTGAGATATCTGCAGTTTCATCTGCCAATACACTAAATCCAACTGCCCTGTTTGCTGCACAAACTATCTCCTTTTGAAGTACGTGTTTGTATTCTGCCAACAGCTCATTTTGCACCCTATGGGATTTGTACCAAGCATTTCTTGCAGTTGTTTCACTGTGCTGTTTCAGTATTGTGTCACCAGCTTCAATATGAAAATCTAACAAGTAACACAAATTTCCACCAGAGCCTTCTTTTCCACAGAGATGAATGTCATGGGTTGCACAGTAAATAATGGTAGATACAATTGGTTCCAATTTATTTTGGTTCTCTGCAATTTGTTTTGCTACTGCTGCATCTAGCTGTGGAATAACAGCTGTTTCTGGCTTCTGTTGTGTTCATGTATGCGAAAAATTGGAAGCATCTTCAGTAGAACCTTTGTGCCATGATGACTGCATGTGATTTCTTGCAAGACTCATTGAAGGCATTATATTTTGTGCACGCACTAGTGATGAAGCTGCCTTGCAGCCCACGGTGAAGTGACTGAGGAAATAATACACAAGTTAAGCAGAGTGGGCCTTTCAAGAGAGGAGAAAATGCAAGCCATGGTGAGTACTGAGACAACCAACTATATATGAATATAGTTGGTTAATAAATAATGACATGCATTTCAGTTTCAGACTTCATATCATTCAGAAAATTTAATTATAACACAAATCCTTTTATTCAAGCAACTTTCTAATGTGTCCCTAGTTTTGGGCCTTTATCCCCAACATTGTAACAGGCTTTGTCCAGATTTCTTGTGTTAACTGATTGAGAGGTATGTGTGTCTGTATGTATGTATAAGGAGGAGGAAGCATACCCCTCAGCTGTCCAGGTTTTTGGAGAATGTCCAGATTTTACCCCATATTCCTCCTAAAAAACATTGAAGTTGCTAAATAATGACAGACATTTGAGCTTTAGATGTCATATCCTTTAGAAAATGCATACTAACATAAATCCCGTTATTCTAGCAATGTTCTAAGTTCATGAGAGCAATATTTATAATCTGCTCCTATTTACTTTAGGCTTTGTCTAGATTTCTTGCACTTAGAGGTTGAGGTGTGTGTTAGAGAGTGTGAAATGCCCTAGAGTTAGCAGGTGGAATTTATTTTCAAGTGCATTTTCAAGGAATTGTAAGCTTCAAGGGAAGAGAGTTTTACTGCTGCTCATGCTAAGCCTGCTTAAAATGTGCAATTGTTTTGTTTAGCAAATAGTATCACTATTGTGGTATAGAATTTTTAAATCAGCACAGCAGGTAGCATACTTGCATCTTGATACAGAGGGCTGTAGATTCTACTCCCACAACATGTAGATTTGTATTTTAAGGGGGTGTATGCCATCCTTTGGATGAGATGCCTAATAACTATGTACTTGTTTTTCAACTTGCCACCCATTCCCTATTGCAATATACCAGCTTACCATTTTTTTAATATAACGTAGGCAATTTATTTTTCAAGGGCAGCAGGCAGTGAATTTGTAGATGAAACACTGAAATATAAAGTTGTTTTCTAGCAACAACCTCTTCACTGGTTTCAGATCTCTTTAATTTGGAATTATTCAGATGAGTTTTACTTCTGCAACGATTCTGCATATTGACTGATATTGTTGGGTTGTATGACAGAAGTTTAAGTAGAGTGGCCCTTTATGGTTGAAATGTTCTGAATTGGGCAGGTTGTCATTATTGGTTCATATGATTTGTTTCATTGCTTAAAGGAAAAATGTTCAGAACTATAAATTTAAAACACACTCTAACAAGTGGTGCTGTATTATACAAGGAATATAATTCAATTATTATATAGTATAATTAATACAGTCAGGAAGGTGAATCAGATAACTTTTGCATGGTTCTAAAAATGTGTGCAAGGAGCCTATGATTTGAAAACAGCCCAAAGGTAAACTTACACTGCCACTGGCTAGATGCATTTTCTTTGAATGCGGGTTTCAATGTTGTTTCAGTGAATGTGGGTTTAAAAGGTAGAGAAGTTTTAATGCTAAGTCTCTTTTCATTGTAAGACTATTGCTTTGTTTAGGTTTAGTAAATGTCTATCAGTGTTTGTGCTATAAAATTTTAAATAAAAGTTGTAAATGAAATCCAAATATCTGTAATCATTGTAGAAGTAAAGCATAAAACAGTATGCACACTGAGAGATTTGAACAGTGTCTGTGACAAATGGGGAAAAATAGCCAAGTATTGGGACACTGGAATGACTGCGTGGGTAGGGGTGGGGCTGTGTGGCCGGGTGCAGCAGAGAGGGTGTGGCTGTGTGGGCGGGGCTTGGGTTTGCATCCCCCTGCAAAAAATCCTGCAGGCTCCCTTGCTCTGGGGACATTACCTTTGAAGAACTTAGATAATTCGGGGAGGGGGCAGCTGTTGTGCAAGAGATACTGCAAGACTGAGTTTCTTTAGGAAATAATGGCGAAGGTGAGGGCGGATATGTTACAAACATTAAATGTATGAACATGTGAAGATGCAAGGTGGATCATTTGGATAATGTGAAGAATTCTTGATGCTGGGGGTATTTAAGCTAGAGATTGTAGTAGGCTTTAAAATGATGAGAGAATAAAAAGTATGCACAGGACAGTTACAAGACAATTTTTGGGTGTGTGCGTAGTGGGTAGGGATAATGTATCGGTTAAGAAGAATCTACAGTTTGTTCAAAATGTAAGTGAAGAAATCCCTATTTGGTGTCCAAAAGTAATGTATGTATCCCTCATCTATCATTAAAGTGGTTCATAAACAAGATGGAGACCAAGTTCAAGATGAAGCAAGCAATGTGAGAATTGCTGATGCTTGCTTGAAAACTCTGACATGGGTTTAAACTGCTTAACAAGCAGGCATGAAGTAGATTTACAAATTGTTAATGCGATGAACCTAAAAGTTTAGCAACGCAAACTGAACATAATAGGTCTGCATACTTTTCAGAGCAATACTGATTTAAGAAAAGCAGCTCCAAAATATGAACTGCTTGTGTGTGTGTGTGTGTGTGTGTGTGTGTGTGTGTGTGTGTGTGTGTGTGAAATGTGATGACAGTGTAAATTTGAAAAAAAAAGACAGTTTAGTACTTTAACTAAAACTGCTGAAATTCTAGTAAGGAAACAGCTTCCTAACACTGACATTTTCCTTCCTGGTTAGGCTTCCCTGAGTACAATCTGTAAAATAGTGGTATCAAAAAGGTGATGGCAGAGACTTGTCTGTAGAGTCAGTGAAGATAATCTAATATGGACTTGTCTTGAAACAACAACAAATGCTGACTATCCAGAGAAAGAAGATGGCTGTTGGAATCCTGGAATTGCAGAGGGTTTGTGCAAAGTTAGCCCAAAATTTGGATATCTGTATATGAAAATTGCAAGATATGGATCAGATAGTAGAATTATGGTACCTGTACATTAAGATTACAGAATATAGACAAATAAACTGCCACTAAACATCCGGACTCTGCAGGGGTTAAAAACAAAGAAAATTGAGTATAAATTAGGTTTAGTGCTTTCGTCTACAGAACGTAACATGGACTTCTTCAGAACCTAATAAAAAACTCTCACCACCCAAAATTTAAACAATCAAGGAAATCACGTTATATAGTAATTACCTTAAAGGCATATAACCTATAAACACCAAGCTCACTAAGTACAACATATTGAACATTATTAAAACTATAAAAAATGTATGTGTTAACTAAAATTCCATATTACAAATTAATCCATCCTAGGATTCAATAAAGTCTATATGGTAATTTTCACTGTGTCCATCATGGTGCGACTTGCACACCGATGCAGAAAGTTTTAAATTCAGCGATCACCGTGTAGAGGTGCACTCCCCTGCGCAAACAAGATAAGCACAGTGGTATGCTAATTACAGTATAAGCAGGTGAATTACATGCTAATTAACCAATCTAACAGTGGAACTATTCAATAAGCTATACAGTATCCGTGTAGACTCTGTGCTGGTTTTCCCTGTGAATTCCAAAAGGTTTGGAATACAGCCATGGAAAGGAGTCTACACGGACAGAATATTAGGGGCTGCTGTTGCTTTAATTCATTTGTATGATCTACAGGCTGCAGCCAATGCTGCTGCTGCTGCTAATAGGCTAGGCTGAGAAGGAGAAGAGTTTTCAGGCCCTGTTTGACTTTTCACAACCTACATGATGTGGAAATTGTAGAGTAGTACAGGGTGGATAGGGACACACAACAGGAACTCTGTGATCTCTGCTGTCTGCAACTTAGAGCCAGAGCCAACTGAGGGTAACCCATTCTTTGGAGACGGCGGTATGTGTAGCCCTTAGAATCTTAGCTACAGGTTCTTTTCAGAGACCAACAGGGGACATGCTGGGGGTGTTACAGGCATCAGCATCCAGGATCCTCCACCAATTCCTGAATGCTATGCTCCCACATGCCAGTGACCACATATATTTTCCCTGTAGTTCTGAAGAGAGGGCCAGAAATATGCAGGAGTTCTACCATATAGCACACTGCCCTGAAGTACTGGGTGCCATAGACTACACACATATAGAAATGAAGGCACCACCTGGGGAACAGGGTAAGCTCTACATTAACAGAAAGTGCTACCACTCTACCAAGTCATGTGTAGTGCCATGTCTATATTACATAGTTGAACTTTTAAAAGTTCGAACGTCATATGGTCGACACCATATGATCAAAGTTTTAAAAGTTTGAAAATGTAATAAAAAAAAAATAAACCAAAGAAAAAACCTACCTGAACGGTTTAAGCAGGGTGGCAAGCCCTCCTGCACCCCCCACACCCCCCACAATTAAATATACCAACTCCGAGATCACACTACAGTGCAGAAAACGGAAATCTTCACATTCCGCACTGTATGGGAGATCTCCGTTGAAACGTTCAGACTTTTAAAAGTTCAATCATATGGTGTCGACCATATGACGTTTGAACTTTTAAGAGTTCGACAACATGATATAGACCCATAGTGCCAGGGTAATCATCTTGAACATGTGTGCTGGCAACCCTGGCAGTTATCATGACTTACATATTTGGCACACCTCCCAACTGTAGCAGATGTTTGCTACTGGGGGATGCAGACTATGCACTGGAATCATGGCTAATGACATCCATTGGAAATGCACACACACACACAGACACACACACACACACACACACACACACACACACACACACACACACACACACACGCACACACACACACACACACACACACACACACACACCAGAAATATCATAGAGTATGTGCTTGGGCTACAGAAGGCACAGCTCTGGTGCCTAGATAAATCTGGGGGAGCCCTGCAGTGCAATCCATGGACATATACAGACATATTCACAGTATGTGGCATGCTACACATCATTATCCTGAGGGAACAGCTTCAGCAGGATCAGCAATGGGAAGGGGCACACATCCCAGCACAAATGCCAAGGTTGCCACAGGCAGATGAGGAGTCAGAGAACTACCAGCTGCTGTGGATGTAGGTAGATGTAGGCATGCTCAGTATGCCCTTGCATTGGCTAAGAGACAATGCGTAGCACACTCACTCACCACCAAGGGGCCTAACACCTTCCTCTTACACACATAAATGTAGTAACATTGATGCTAGGCACATTTACCTGTCCATGTATTGGCTGTGTACTGCTTACATCAGACAGAGACAGCTCTGAACTACAACCGTGTCAACTAATGCTTTTACAAGGTACATCTGTAACCTGGAGTGTGTTGTGTAATAATATGAATGAGTGGCATAGCCTTGTATCACACTAATTGGTACTGTAAGCAAGTAAGAGGTGGGAGATTGGTACTGAATTGATCTTAAAATGTGACAACAGAGATTTGTGTGACTTATATGTATTCATTATTAAGTAGTAGGCCTCAGGTATCAAAGATTCACAGTCATACCCTTGAAAAGTAGTGATGGTAACTACATGGCCCAGTTTAGCATCATACATTTGTAATGGAAATCCATTAAAGAGAGAAGTTAGAAAGTAATAAAGCACATTGCATTTTCTGACTTCAAATCTCCATAATATCATTCACAATAAAGTTGGGAAATTTAGTTATGTAACTTTCCAAGGCCAATATACATCAAAGGTAAAATTACCAGTTCAACACCACAAATGTAGATATTGTAAGCAGTTTAAGTCAGATATGCACCCTGAGCATCAGACACAAAACTTATGTATCCCTGAATCCAAAGGTTAGAAAAAAGGGATATGGTACAGTTATCATCACTTACACAGGGTGTTGAATGGGGGAGCAGGAGGCCTAGGCTGACACAAAAGGTCAGTGAGTGTGTGTGTGAGTACGAAAGAGAAGCAGGCAGACATCTTGATAAACCAACAAATGGCCAGTGAGACAAAATGAGTTTTAAGCTGCACAGCTGAACCATGTAACTGTTGTGTGTGTGTCTGTAGGGGTCCTCCAGGTGAAATTGGTGTGTGAGAGTCTGCATGGACACAGTCAAGCTCTGTGTGGGCTCTACTTCTTGATATGTTGGGCAGGTGTGAGCTGTGCATGGTAGAGGTGTAAGTTTGTCGTTGTCATTCCCAGCCATGAGAACTGGCTCTGCCAGAAATTGCACTGGCATGTCCACACCAACAGTCAGATGCACTTCTGCTTCCTGAGCATGACTGATGTCTGCTGGATGAGCTCCCTTCATGGGGATGCCCAGGACCATGACCCTATGGCCTGATATGTCTGGCTGTGGACAGCACACTCACTGACAGTGCAGTGGAAGTACTGACACTATGGGAGCATGATTGGGCATGGCCACATCGGCTGACAGCAGATGATGTGGCTGACCTATGCCCATGAGGATGCTGTTCCTCTCCCAGCAGATGTTCCATCACAGGCAACACACATTCCATGACAGACACCCCACGTTCCAATGTGTCATTCACCCAATCCATGGAATCAGCAACAAGGTGGAGGCATTCATGCAAGTCAGCCTGAGATACATCTACAACCCTGAGCATTTGTCTGGAGCAGCTATGGGAGCATGCCTTTGCCTCCATGATGGCCCTAAACATACATTGAGCGGCCCGGGAAGAGACACCTACACTAGGTGGAGAAGGAACAGCAGGATGCTAAACAAGAAGAGTAACAGGAGCAACATATCCTTGTTTGTGCCATAACAGTAACCCACCTTTTCTCTCCCCACCAACAAAAGAAGTCCGTCCTTGTTTATGCCATAACAATAACTTACCTTTGCTCCCCCACCCACAAACAAACAGTCTATCCTTGTTTGTGCCATAGCAGTAACTCACTTTTGCTCCACCACCAAAAGAACAGGAAAATGACACAGTTTGCTAACAAGCCATCTTTGAAATGCATAGTTATCACAACGCATTCCATTTTCATGTATTGGCAATCGTGTATACCTCTGAAATGGCTTGGCAAACATGTCCATGCCATCAGTACACTTCTAAGTAATGTGTACAGATAAACGTGTAAAATCCTTTCCTTCAGCATTTTCTTAAATACATTCCAGCATATACACTATGTAGCTGAACAAATGGAAGCATACTTTCTGAAGTTCAGTACTCCTCTGTGCAGATATATCCTAAAGTAATAGTGTTTCTTCACTCTTCTCCACATAAACAAGTCTCCTCACCATCAGTTTGCCTAACTGTATGACTTTTTATATGGTGTAGATTCAGGGCTATCAGCACGGTGAAGATGCAAATAAGGTGTGAACTCATTAGAATTGCTGAATCCTAAAAAAAATGGATCTGTGTAGGGATGTAAACATAGTGTAGCCACTCCCTCAGTGTTTGTTTTTAACGTATTGCAACTGTGACTGATTAGTATTAGGAGAAGGAAAACACAACAGCACTGCAGGCTGCCTTACTTCCAGTGGGTATGTCAGGTCATATCTCAAAGAATTAGATGTAAGGTTGGAAATGTAAGTAAGCAGCACACAAGTCACAGGTTGTCTTCCTTCACATCCAATCTGCCCTTCATTTTTTGACAACTGCCAATAATATTATTTCCATTTAATATCCTCACACATTTTAAGGCCAATAATATAGAATGGCGTATACACTGCACATCTCAGATTACTGCTCTGATACATGAAGAATGGCAAACAAACATAGAAATGCAAGACAAAGCTGTATATTTACAAGCAATAAGCATGACCGGTTGTGTGATCACTAGGTGCACTACATCCAAAACTAGTAAATGTAAAAATAATACTTGTATGGTTTGATATCGCTGTAGATACTGTTGCAGTTGGTTGTGTGCGAGTTAAGTTCCTTGCTGCAGAGCTGTTTGTGTGGCAAAGAGGGATAAGGCACCCATCCTGTGTTCTAAAGGCGTACTGGAGTGAGAGTTCAAATCCAAACCTATGTAGTAATATCTCATCTGTACTAACATTTTCTAATATGTATGTCATAGGTTGCTTTTCCTCATTTCAGGTACCTCTCCCTTTTATTTCTTTTTCTTTTATTTTTTTTAATTGGCCAGTGTTTGCCTGATGTGCCATTTAGCAAAAGTATGGGAGATGGAGAAAAGTGAATATCAGGTTTGGCTGTGCTTATCTTTATTGTGTGAAGCCCACCTTCTTTGTGCAACGTGGATAACTGACCAGACAGGGCCCAAACAGCCAAAAATAGAAACTGGATGCATTCAGTTAATAGTACTGGGTATCTTGCAAACCTGATAAGCGACATTGTGCTGAGTTTAACAGCGAGACCTTAAGAATGATTAGTAAAATGGGGACTGTTATGTAACTAGTCCTGTGGTAGCAGGTGTTAAGTGTAGGACTGGAGTACAGATGGTCATGGGTTCTAGTACAGGGCGTGCAAACTTTGTTTAATGTTGTGACATTGCAGTTTATAACAACGAACTGCAACATAGACAAGTGTTTTCTCAACCTTCTTGTGGCAACAGGTGTAAGGTTAGGACTGCCATACACATAGTCCTGGGTTTGAATACGGCATATTACATACACTTTTACTGTTGTTTCACTTCCCATTATAGTCAATCTCACTTATAACACTTGACATGGTGTCATTGATATTAGTTATATGTATGAGGGCTGAGTCACTAGTATCATGTCAGTTATGTATTCATTTATCTATGTATTATCACATTTATTCTCAAATGTATGACTGTGGCTATATTGTACTATATTCCTGTAAGGTTATTTCTGCTATCTGGACTGCCATGGCCTTCACATTTGTCTAACACACATGCACAACTGCTTGCACATCCAATAACTTTGAATTTGCTTTGCTTGCTACTGTTGCTGCTCACTTACCATCACGCAGACACGGTGCTCAGAGGTGCACACTGCCAAGCACCTTGTTTGAGTGATGGGAAGTTGAGCTCAACATTTTCAAACAGTGTGCAAACTCCCAGTAAAGACAATGACTGGAATTGGTGACAAACCATCACTGTCCATTGCTCTTGATCCGATGTAGACATGGCAGGCATTTCTGAAGAAGGTATCAGATTTAGGGTACAGAGATGGGGTATCCAGGAGTCCAAGATTTTTATTGGACTCCTAGTTAAACACCACAGTGCCAGGTTTCTGCAGGGGGACTATTCTGACTCCCAGTGTAAGTTACAGGCTTGGGATAGTTTGGCCTGGGCTGTAACCAGTGTACCAGTATCCCGCACACTGTTGACCAATGTAGACATCACTATAATGACCTACGGCTGAGGAAGAGGGATACCCTTGATGCTTGGATTGAGGAATTTAGGACTGGGGCCATCCCACAACTGCATAAGTATCAACTAAAGAGAGTACTTGTAAGACTTAAAAGCTGAATGTAGGCAGGATTGGTATTTATAATGGTGTTCTGTTCTGTTCTGTTTTTTTCCACAGCTGTCATGGACCAGAAGGCCAATGTAAGAGCCCATGGGGCTAAATTGGTGAGGATGAAGGAAGCATGTGGTATGTATGCAGCAGAAGGGTAGTGTTGTTGTAGCATTCAAAGTTAAAGATAGTTTTGTTCATATCTTATAGAGCTGTATCATATTGAGCATGCATATCTCAACTGTAAAAGCAAGTGTGCATGCAGTAGTCTGTAGCACAAACCAAGAGTACAATATTAGACTTTAGTCAGAGATTGAGGGTTGAAAGACCACACTTCCCAACTATACAATAACTGTTAATTCTTCAATTATGTATAACTTAAAGGTTTAAAGTAAAAGCTCTATACCAGTGGCACACGTGAACTGCTGTAAACTGTAATCTGTATGACTGGAACACAAATACGTGCAATATATGCATATGTCATGGAGTACTTGCTGTAATCTGGAGTACAGTATACATCTATTAGGAGATGGTAGTCTTAAAAGTACAAGTTCTCTGTTAGGAGGTGGTAGTCTTAAAAATAAAGGTTAAGATAATAGAGTCAAATAATTGTATTAATGCATTGTATGTCACACATGAAGGTATTAATCTTATCTCTTTTCTTCTCTCATCCCAACCCTTATCTCTCTTTTTTATTTTATTTTTGTTTTATTTTGTGTCATCAAAATGTGTCCATGTCTTCCATGTGTACCACATCATTAAATGCTCCACAGCACAGCTGGGTAGGCCTGCCCCACAGGATCCACCTGCCTCCCCTCCACCAGCACTAGCACCAGCACCGTTGCCCAGCATGTCTGAGAGCCAGTCTGGCAGCATCATCTCTGCTGCCCCTGCACTACCTGCCCCTTAGGTAGTCCGGCCTGGAGGCTATTCCTGTGGTATCCTCTGGGAGCAGTAGCAGAGATGGTGATTTTATGACTCGCACCAAGATCCCAGGGATGGTGCATAGTGTTTTGTGTGTTGCACTGTTGGTGCATGCCTATGCCAGCTGGAAATGCTGCTCTCCCTCATTTTACACAGTAGGAGGAGGAGGGGAAAGAGATGTCAAGTACTCCAACCAGAAGTGGAGTGATGTGACTGTGATGACTGTCCAGAGGGTTGGAACTTAATTTTTATTGTCACTCAGCTTGATGACCATGGGTTCTGGATTTCCCCACCCTCACCCCAATTATGGTGTCCCCTAACCTTTTGTGTCCATCACTGTCCCTGTCTCTTGTCTTGTTTGTCTTGTCTATCTGCAATTGCTTCTTCAACTTACTGGACCCAGACATACCTACGTCCCTTCCCCGACATTCCTCTCTCTCTCAAGAAAAACAAAAATGAGCACCTGTCCCACAAAAAAGTCTCATGCATAGCTCTCCATTTTGCACGTGTCTTTTTGACATACTTGATTCAGCCCAACTGCTATACAACATGATTGTGTTGTGATCACCCCTCTCTCTCTGGAGGGACAGTCCAAATTCAGTTAATATTTTGCACGTATGTTCACTTTACACTGTCAAGAAATGGATAGCTGTGGTTCTTTCCCATCTCCCTCCTGCACATTCATGCCCTGCTTTCCCTTTGTTCTTCTCTCTGCTTGCTCTCCATATCACCACTATCCTGTCTTCCTCATTTCTTTTCTTTAATGCATTATTGCACAATGGTGTGCATTGTGCACCAATGCAGCAAGAGTAATGCAAAAGTAGGTAAAAGTATTACATATAGCTGTATTCGAACACAGTACCATCTGGCCCTAAAAAGGAATGTATAACTGCATTAACATGTGCTGCCACTGAGTCAGTTAAGTAACAGGTCAATTCCAGAGACTCATTACTAGCTGCCAGACTTTGTTCTTTCCCCTGCTTGCTCCCCGTTTCACCACTTTCATATCTACCCCATTTTAACACCTTTAATCAGGTCATAAAATAGAATCACACACAACACACATAAGTAGCAGAAAAAGCAATGGATCCCTTCACTTTTTGGACTCCATGTTTGCGAATAGGTGCAGATTACTCACCAATGTGCAGCAACGGTGAGCCTGTGGTTATCTCCGTACAGTGCCGCTTAGCACTGCTGCGCTATGCCAACACACAGCAACACATTTTGTATAAACAATTCATGTCATTGCATTATCACTGTGTAATGAAAAGTATTTTAAAGTATTAGATACAGCTGTATTTGAACCCAGTACCATCTGGCCCCAAAAAAGAATGTATCAATACATTAACATGTGCTGCCAGAGTCACTTAAGCAGCAGGTGTGTTTCATAGACTCAATACCAACTGTCAGACTTTAGCAATGCATCTCATATTTGCGCACTGCTTACCTATGCGCAAACGTGTACCTCCCATGGGTATGCACTTTGCTAACCATTGTGCAAATCTGCTGCTTGCTGCACTATGGAAATGTGCATATTATGCTGTATTACTGGTGTTTACTGTCCATTTCCTATGTATGACATGAAATTACATGTGGAAACATTACAAACTGAGGGCTGCATCTAACAGTATGTCACATATTTACAATACATACATGTGTTTGCACCCACAAGCACTGCAACCCTGGGGTCTCAGTACTTTTTACACACATGTGCTATGCAGTGCTTATCAGTCTGGTAACATGCAGAACTAAAACTATTGATCCATACACCTAAGAAACCTTATCTGCAAGGCTAGTGCAGGAAACAGCATGGACCATATCTACAGGGACATAGGTGACCTTCAATGCAATTGACCCTAACAATTTTGATTTTGGCAAGGGTAAATCTTGCTTACTGACCCTTGTGGACTTTTTGGATACTGACCCCAAACACCTAGATGAGGGATAACAGGACATAAAGCCTATGTTGAGTAATCGAAGACCTTTTACACTGTTCCCCATTCATGTCATAATAAAGATCTCCCATCTAAGAATTAGACCATACAGTACTAGATGGATAGCCAAATGGCACAACTGGCACAACGACATAATGCACACACTCAAAGTTGGGGACTGCATTTCCATTACTAGCCCACTCACCAGTGGAATACCAGAAGAATCTGTACTGGGCCTTCAACTGTTTGGAAAATACTTCCCTGAAGCACAGGCAACAGAAGATGGCCTGTGGTTTAACAAGTTTGCAGATGACTGTTAACTGGGTGCACTCATGTAGAGTCCCCAAATGATGGTAGCATATTACAGAAGGTTACAGGTTTGTGGGATTATTGGATTGTCTGCTATATTACAGAAGGGGTTGACACAGACTAATGATTGGTGCCAAACTCACGGACTGAACCTTAAAGCATACAAGCCCCTTTGTCAGTGATGTAACCCTGCTAATTATGATATACATAGCACTCCTGTAAACTCAAACACAGTGTTGTAAGACTTGGGACATATGTTGATAGCAATCTACACTATCATCACTATGTGCCCCTAGTGGTGACACACAGTCTGTGTTGCTCACATTGTACACATAGACATAATCCAAAGAAGAGCAATACGGCTCACAGAAGGAAACCAAAACACCTTTATTTAATGCTTTCGTCAGCTGTCAGCAAATGACTTCTTCAGAATACAAAAGACACTCTATACTACATAGTTAAATACACCCTCCAAACACATGACTTACATTAATTAGATAATTAATGAATGTTAAAAAATATGTGTGTCTTAAAAACATACATACAGCTTCTATTAAAAATGGGGGGGCAGCAGAAGAAATTTACATTTTTAAACACATCACTAAAAAATGCATTCTATGCAATTGAGACTTTAGTTACCAAAATTAATGCTATAAACTCTTTTGATTCATTCAGAAAGCCTAAAATAGATTTATACATAAATAAATAGCATTGAATTGCCTTTTAAAACACCATGGATATAACACATTTAACTTAAAATGCTTTAATATTAAAGTAAACAATATTTACTGCATATGAAATTCAACTTTTAATTTTAAATAACTAGAAATGGAGACAGTTTCATTGAACCCAGGGGGTACATAGTATTGCATCTAAGCTGCCACATTAATTCACGATATTTGAGAAAAATATCAGATGGACACCCCCCCCCCTGTCATTATTACCAACCTGCTCTAAGGCACTAAACTTGAAATGTTGTCCAGTGTGTTCCTTGATATGCTTATATAAAGTGTTCTTCACATTGCTTTTCCTAATGTCATACAGATGTTGCTATATTCGCTTGTTGAGACTATTGATTGTTTTCCCAATATAGAAACTATGACACTGTTGACAGATAGCTATATGTATCAAACATCTGCTAACACAGTTAAACCTTTGCTTCAGGACTACCCTGCCAAACCCCTGCATGTAAAGGGACTCATTCTCCAGAATATAAGGGCATTGATTGCAATGCCCACATTTCCTCATCCTACCTCTTTTGACAGTAGTTAACTTGGTTTCAAGAAGGTTTTTAAATTACTTATCTTATATACAACCACTGGATGGTCACCTAGTTTACTTTTGAATTGTTGTTCCATGTCAAAAAGTATCCAGTTGTGGTTTAAGATTTCTTTTATTTTTACCAAAAAATGGGCTAAAAGTAAGTGTTGTAATAACTTCTTGAAATATAGGTTCTAGAAAATATTTGGGATAATCTCGTCCTAATAGCATGTTCTCTAAAATCTCAATTTCCTTCAGAAGACATTCCTCTTCACTAACCATCCTTGCCAATCTAACTCCTTGACCCTTCACCAAGAATCTCTTTTGGTGCACTGAATGAGCACTAGAAAAGTGCAGCAGTGTATTGGAGTAGGTTGGCTTCCTATATAATGTGGAAGTAAACCTATGGTTAACTTTATCCTTACAAATAGTAATGTCTAAAAAGTGTATACTGTCATCATTAGGGTCCATTGTAAACTGTAAAAAATGTGTACTTGAATTCAAAAATTCAAAGAAATCATGCAATAATTCATAGGTCCCTTCCCATAGGATGAGAATACCATCCAAATAACGTCCATAGAATTTACAATATTTAAATAATTCAGATGCAAAAACCATGAAAGTTTCCCATTCGGCAAGGACAATGTTAACAAATAGGGGTGCACATGATGCCCCCATGGCTACCCCTATCTTCTGTTTAAAATGTTGCCCCTCAAAGAGAATGAAGTTATTTTTAAGTATCAGATCCATAACAGTTTGAAACATCAGTACTCAGGAATGTGTAAAACCAGAATACTTGCATAGAAAGTCATAGAACATGTTAATACTGTCACCATGTGTGATGACGGTAAATAAATCTCTGACATCTATTGTAGCAAAAATAAGATCTTCATTGTATAGATCTTGGTGGATATTTTAAGACAATCCCATGAATCCTGTAGTATACGTGGAAATTGTTTTAGTACATCTTTCAGATTCAAGTCAATGTACTTAGCCATAGAAAATATCTTTGATGCCTTAGCATCCACTATGGGCCTTAAGGGGGAAATCGGTGGTAGACTTATGGATCTTGGGTATACCAGAAATCATAGAAATATGTGGACTTTCTTGTTGCATATAGTTTAATTCAGCTAGTGTAATTTGATTGTCCAGTAGTAAATCCATGAGTGTTATATCTATATGTCTGCATGCAATATTAAGTTGGTTAATAGATGTTTCTTCATATGTATCACTATATAAATGTGTAAGCATCTTTTGTATGTAGACCTCTTGATCCATAGCTACCAACCCTCCCCCCTTATCTGGTTTCATTAACCTGATACTTTTATCACCCACTATATTGAAAAGTAAACTCTGTTCATCATCAGTAAGGTTATTAGTATATGGGTTGTTTTTCAAAAACATCTCCCTAATCTGTGAAATACAGAGACTCTCATAAATCTGTAATATAGGATGCAGGGGTGGGTTGAATGTACTAGTTTTTCTACATAATTCAACCGGTCCAAACTCTATGTCATTATCAAAATAAAGCCTAAGGTTGAGTTTCCTTACAAACAACTTCAGTTCAAGTATAGAACTTTCTACTTTTGGTCTTCTCATAGGGACAAAATTCAAACCTCTTTGAAAAAGTTCTGCCCATTTCTGCGTAATGGTGAATGTACCCAAGTAGTAAATTTTAAAATCACCTCTTACATTACTAATAATCTTGTTTTCATCATTGTCATCATTGGTAACTTCCTTGTGACTATCTACCTTCTCATTTATCCCCTCATCCCCCTGCCCCATTGGGATCTCCCTCTCTGTGGGTAGGAATCCTGGTAATTCATATAGTCTGTCCTCTGTGTGTTGTTGTTGTACTGCCTCCCCCACCACTCTCTCTGTTGCCTCTGATTTAGAAAGTGTTTGGACCTCCTCAGAGGTTCTCCTAAGGGGGCACCCTGTTCATTGTTGAGATTTTCACCCATATCATCATCTACATCTTCAACGTCAGATACATTATTATCCACCACATTTTGATTAGTGCTCCTGTTATAATTATTAGGGAGGGGGTATGCAGTACCTCTTTCATAGTCACTACTGTCTCCGTTAAGCTTTTTAACTTTCTTGTACTTAATTGATAATATAACCTTGTCATTGTTGACAAAAACTGCCCTATATTCATTAATTTTAGAATTAAATCATAAATCTGCTGTTATTCTGTCATTTAAAGCATCAACATGACATTTAAGAGCATTCATTTTCTTATCATTGTCCCTTACCAGCAATTCAAGTAATTCGCAACCATGTCTATTAAACATGGTTACTACGTCCTTGTGCAGTTCAGATCCATTGGCCAACCCTGTGGGAAACTTCCATGTATGTAGGCCCTTAGGAACTTATTCTCTCCGCAAACAGTCTCTTAAGTAGCTGTTCTCGATCTGTAGTTTGCGTAGTTTTAGTACCTCTTGTTTGAAATTAAAAGTCTGTTGATCCAAAGTTCCATAGTTCACTTGACTGTTGGATCCAACAAAGATGTCTGCTGCCCTTTCCTGTATCCATTCCATGAAAGAAAACGGCGTGCACATCTCCCCATGCTGAAGTATTAGTTTAAGGGTGTGCACACTTATGCATCCAGCTTATTGTACATTTTTTATTTTTTTATATTTTTCTCCTATTAGATTTGTTTCTTTTTCAATTGAATTGTACAGGTTATGGGTCACATTAAAGGTAGGAAAAGTTTTGAAATGATTTATTATGGTCTCGCTTTTGTATATCACAAAAACCTGGCATTTTGGCAGGGGTGTGAAAACATTTTATATCCACTGTATGTGTTTGATATTGCTGCTACATCCACTTCCATTGACATGTCCTCCTCTGCTGTACATGATAGAGTTTCACCTCTCCTCTTTCTCTGTATTCATTCCTACAATTCATCTGTGTGTCCCTATTCAATACACACACTTCCCCTGAGGGATCATTTTACATGACATTCCCATGTCCTGTTACAGATCATTAACACAGCTTCAGTACAGAATGCCAGGAATGGGATATCACAATACTCTGCACTGTAGGTACACTGTCCTGTACTGTGTTTGGACCATATACTTCACATTCATACCTCTTAACTGCCCAGATATTCCCCGGATGTCCAGATATCTTCCTTATCTAATCTTCTGCCACATCACTGGGATGGTCTCCGCACTAATGTGACTCAGTATTACATACATTTGAGTGCATACCTCTCAACTGTCCTGATTTGTGCACAATGTCCAGGTGTTGTCTCATATTTGTGATCCTTTCCTCATTACATTTTTGTTCTCTGGCAAGTCATTGGCATGTCATTGATGAGTGAATTTTAAGAACTGATGACTGACATTTGAGTTTCAAACTTCATGCTCTTCAGGCAGTTCATGCTAATATACAACCTATTAATTCTATCAACTTTCTAAGTTTGGAAGTACAATATTAAATATCTGTCCCTACTTTTGGGGCTTTGTCCCCCTATTATGTATGCATTTGTCCCCATATCTTGCTCAAAGGGGATGACAAGTATGTTTGAGTTTCATTCTACCACTTGTCTATGTGACATCTATGACAATTATGTCCTATTTCTGGTTAAATGTCCATGCATCATGTTGGCCTTTGTGGAGATGTATTGAACTAACAGATTCACAGATATCTGTGAAGCTCTGGTGGTCATTGTGGCATTCTGCGCAAATCTGTGGACTGTAGGTGCTCTGATTTACAAAGAGTTGAATTCATGGTCTTTTACATGGTTTCCTGGCCAGCAACACTGTTGCCAGCCATGAAACCTAGCTTAAGCACGCCACCCCTTATTAATATGCATTGCCCGTTGCTGGTCACAGCTCATCATTGCACTAACATGTAAACTCATGTAGGCTCTGGGTGAAGCCTACATGAGTTTATTGAATCCTGGGGCATGTGTTATATGAAAAACCCATATGTATATTTGCAAATATCTGAATAAATAAATGAATTGCTAATAAATAAACGCATATTGACTTGACACTGTTCATCATGGCACATATGGCACTAAAATTGTAAACATTTATTGCAAAACATTTTCATACTAACCTATAAGATTCTACAAACATAAATGAAAACACCACCATCTAAAACACTGGACCAAGGAAACTATCTTCTACAAGTTCATAGCTGTAAGTTTAAGAATGCTTATTATAGAAACATTTTTGTTCAAACTGGGGGGGGGGGACCTGTGAATTTAATCTGAGCTGCTACAACAATTCCCTTGACTCAAGGATACTTTCCCATGATCCACCCCCTGGGATATGGTGTAACCTCCAATAAAACTCCAAATCTGAACAATTTATAACCTATGCACCCTATTTTATGTTTATAGAGTACATTGTTTATATTCATTCAACACATATCGTAGTTCTGTTTGTAAATGCACTTGTTGAGAGACCTGTCATTCTTTCCAACGTAAAATGCTCCACAGGGGTCACATATGGCAATATATACAACACCTGCAGAGAGGCAGTTACAGGCATCAGCTAAACTGACCTTTGTTCACAGCTGCCCCAATGTAACAGCCTTTCCTTCTAAAATTATAGGGCACTGATTATATCACATGCATTTCACCATACCTCTCCCGGGCATAGTTTTTGGTGGAGTTTGTGGTTCTCAAAGATATTCTTTAGGTTTCTGCCCCTTGTATAAATTATTGCTGGACCATCACCCACAGCATCCAAAATACTCCTGTCAGTATTAAACACCAATGAGTATTTGGAAATTATTTTTCTCACTTCTTTGTTCAAAGGGTGGTGACCAAGAGCAAGACTTGGTAAAGTCCGATAAAGAGGGTGACTTCTCCAAAACAGTTGTCTGACCTCAAATAGGGTTCAACCTCTCGTGCCTTAATCTAACCACCTCTTCTTTAATATTGTGAATAAATTTTGTAGGGTAACCCTTATCAAGGAACATTTCCACCAAATTCTGGCATTCGTTTCCAAAAACAATTTTGTTAGTGATCATCCTAGAAATTCTTATGAATTGCCCTTTCATCAAGGACTTCATTTGAAACAAGGAGTGGCTGTTCTGGTAGAGCAAATAAGAATTTGAAAAGGTGGGCTTTCTATAATTGCTAGATTTAAATTGGCCATCCTCCTTGTAAATCAAAATATCCAAATATTTACAAAAGTTTTCAAAAACTGTATATGTGAACTTAAAATAGGAGGTGGTGGAATTGATGTAATCAGAAAAATCCATTAACTTAGAATGAGAATCATTCCAAAACATAAAAATATCATCAAAGAATTGAGTGTACATAAACCAACTCTGCTTAAAGTGGGAATTTAATACACAATTTTCTTCCCATGCCCACATCACAGTATTGGCATAAAGGGGAGCGCACACTGCACCCATTGCCACACCCTACAAATGCCTGTAATATTCCCCATCAGAATATACAAAATTTCTATAAAGCACAAACTCCATAAAATGTAACAGAATTGTGTATTCTGTTGGGGAAATAGAGAAACATCTAAGCAAAGCCTCTGAGAAGCTCTCTAAACCTTCAATTAATGGGATGCACCCAAATAAATCAATAACATCAGTACATATGAAGAATGTACCATCCACATACAAATCAGGGCCAGAAAATCCTGAGTCCTGTAAAACGTATGGTTGTTCATATACAGGTGATTTCAATTTTGGATCTATGTAAACTGCCAAAGGATATGTCTTAGATTGCCTGGCTGACACAGTTGGTCTCAAAGGTGGATTGGTGGTATCCTTGTGCACTTTCAGTATACCAAAGATGGGAGGTTGGCAGAATGGTTAAGTGTTTACCTTACAGACACAAGGTGCAGGGTTTGATTCTCACATGGGGTAATTGGCTAGGCTTAAAATGGCCCACAAGGACAGTTAGCCTGTATGAAACAGTGTACTGGCACAACTGGCTTCCCAGTGTACAAAAAATCAAACTAATTTTTAGATCTAAAACTAATAAGAAGGAGGCTATCTAAATACAAATTAATGTTGTTATAAGATGCATTAATCTCATTAAAAAAAACTGGAATATATTGAGTAACATCCAGTAATACTGCAGATAAACATCTTAGTGGAGTAATCCATGGTATTCATAAATACAATACCAATGCCCTTATTGGGCTTCATAATTCCAATGGTGGTGTCATCACTTAATTTATGCAATAAGTCCCGATCATCTTTTTTCATGTTAAAATTGAAACCATGGGAGGATTGCTCAAGTGTGGAAATATCACCCCTACACAAACTCTCAAACAAATTCACCAGTTTGATGATGGGGGGGATTGTATTTATCTTCATGAAGATGCCAGTATAAGCCTTCTCATTTTACCACAAATTGTTTCCTAATAAATTATTTAAACTTCAATAAACAATTGGCTGTATTAAACTTTGACAAGGGAACATAGGTGAAGCCCCTCTCGATTAGAATAATTAAATATTTTAAATCCATGTCAAGAGGTTACTGCTGAATCAGCCAATTCTAATGAAGAAGGTCCAGTTAAGACTTCTTGGAATGGCCTCTTCCTTGACCCATTGGGACTCTTGATCTTCTTTATGGTAGAGGTGACATCATATTGTCCAGAGACTGTTCCATCCGATGGTTGGATCTGTCCAAATTTTGGAGAATATAGACCAGATAATAGAAAATAATACTAAGAAAATATTACTACACATGATTATTTTTTTTTAATAAATGATTAAAGAACCCAGGGGAAGTGAGGATATCATAAGCTGAGTAGATGCAGTCAAGAAGCAGAACACCAAGTCATAGGAACAGATAATTTCACGTAGAATATATACAGCAAAGCTGCCACCTTGCCTGAGAGTATTAGCTCAGGGCACACACTCAACAGTCTAGGAAGCAATATAAATTGCATGTAGGGTATGTCTTTAAAACCACAAAATATCTTAATGTCTTTATTATTTAAACATTGTCTTTGAATCGATACTAAAAACAGAAAAGGTAGTGATATCTTTGAAGTATTTCAGTATTGCAGTGGCTTCTGCTGAGATTCAGGGTTGTATTTATAGCTGCTTATGCAAATGCAATAGGGGTATTCCTGATGCATAGAGACCATTTACACTAATGCACAAGGTCTAAAAAAATAATGAGATGCAAATGAGAAGTGTTGTAAAGCACAGTATGCTAATGAGGTGATTTTGCAATTCATAGTCTTTCTCTGTGGTATGCACATCTGTTTTTAAATGTGGTGCTTCACTTTTGATATTGGACTCACCATCTGCAAACTTGTTTATACAAATATGCACAAACAATTCCCTGACACAGAAATAATTTTACCCTAGCAACCCTTTAATTAGTTAGTCGTAAGTATGCACAAGCACTAAAATGACAAAATAAAATATTTTGCCCAGTGATCCCTTCAGTAGTCTGACCATGTATGAGCAAGAATTTCCCTGATACACAAATAAATTATCTCCTCCAGCAACCACTTCAATAACATTTCTTAGTGTATATACAAGCAGTAAAATGAACATTTCACCCAAGTGACCCCTTAAGTAACATGCCCTGGTATGCACAAGCAGTAACATGAACAATTCACCCAAGCAACCCCTTCAGCAGTATCTTCAGGTATGCACAAACACTAAAATTAACATCTCCAGGTATGCACACGCATCAGAATAAAACATTTACCCAAGCAACCCCTCCAGTAAAAATGTCAGGTATGCTGAAGCACCATCGCAGCTCTGTACTCAACTGAAAAATGACTGCTTTCAGGAAAACCTTAAGGGTGATTTACACACTTGTATGCAAATGAGTTCATTATAGATTCATGTCTATGAATCAATCTCATGCACATATCTGTAAACCCCCTTAACAGTGTAGCAGCTGTCCACCTATCAGATATGCATAAATCATGTTACGTATTTCCGATAAGTGCACATGTTAAGAAGAAAGTCCTCTGCATTTCTGTAGTCATCCTGACAGCCTTAGATTTGCTTACTGTTGTAGCACCACTCTTCATGGATCACCTGTATGAGTATGAGAAGCCCCTGACTATGACTACTGTTCTCATTCTGACTTCATTCTGCTTTCACAGGCACAGCATTCTTGCCTTCTTTGAGTTTTCACACTTTGATCTAAGGCGTTTTCTATTTTCTAAAGCTGGGACCACTTTAGTCACTTACACACAGTTCTCCCTGTTAAATGCACAACACATTCACTTCCTGAAAAATGAGGTTTTCTCACTTTTATCTTCAAAAAGGGCACATTTAGTC
This sequence comes from Protopterus annectens, assembly GCF_019279795.1. NCBI lineage: Eukaryota > Metazoa > Chordata > Ceratodontiformes > Protopteridae > Protopterus > Protopterus annectens. The sequence continues at coordinate 1,815,484,599 of NC_056728.1, read as the reverse complement.
TTCTGTTATGGATGGGAAATTTATATTTTATCTGATACACTGCTGCTCGACAAGTTGTGTTTGATCAGTTGCCTTTCAATAACTTGTTTTTTCAATGACTTGTCAAACATCCATATATATATATATATATATATATATATATATATATGTGTGTGTGTGTGTGTGTGTGTGTGTGTGTGTGTATAACAGAGAGAGAGAGAGAGAGATTGGGGGTATGTTGACTTGCCCCAAACTGGAGGGGTACACGGGCCTTGTTCCCTTATAAAAAGGAATTATTGTGTGTTGTGTGAAATTTGAAGTGTCGTGGTTTTGAACGTTCAACTTTCCAACAGTTTAGATGTATTATTTACAATTACTCGTGCCAAATGAAATGACATCAATAATTCACTGTAAACCTGAGACTATTTCAGCCAATTTTTCAATGCACAAATAGAAATATATATTAAAGTGTGACAGGATTATAATGGAAACATGAAACATAGTTGAATTTGTATGTATAATAGAGCACACTGTGAATGAACCATAAATAACAAAATGTTTGATGTAATTTAAAATTAAAATTGAAACTTTAGTGAATTCATTTTTGGTTAATATATTTCAGGGCATCGATGGTAGGAAATGAAAGTTTGATAGGAAAAATAGAAAATTAAAAAATTGGTATCAGGAGAAATAGACTGAATTTATGAATGTACTGTGGCAGATACAGCAATATGGTGCATTACGTGTTTGCTTTCATTAAGATTTTATTAACTGTCAGCCCTGTTTCAGTAGAAATAAAACAGCTAAAACCAATTAAAAAGCATCTGTTAAACTTAGATATATATATATATATATATATATATATATATATATATACATACACACACATATATACACACACACGTAAGAATGACAATTGGATGCCTATATAAGAATGAAAAATAAATTAGATGGCTGTATAAGGATGAAAAAAGATATAACAACTGTAACAAAAATATTATTTAAATATCTTGCACAACATTTTTAAGCATATAGATTAATGCATTCATCCTTTTGAAGCTGCTTGTACTGATGATGATTGCAGTGGTAGCTTGCTGATCGGGGCAGACAAAACTTTCTTAGTCCTAGCAGCAGTCACTAACCCATTCTGTAGAATCTGCAGGCATTCCCTTGAAAAGTTGTCAGATGCAAAGTCTCCAGAATCATCTTTGTCTGTCCAAGGTCTACTTCCAGTTGGCTGTGACTGGATGCACCTCCCATGTGACGTCCCAGAGGGCATATTCAAAGGGTGGCCAAACTACTTCATCTGCCTCTCTCTAATTTTCCAGTACAGGGGAGCAGAACATCAAGTCCAGGATGCTCCATGACTGCTGATCTCTTCACTTCATGGATTGAGCCCAACATTCTTTCAGTCACTAATCAAAGTTTGTGGCCATAGTTGAGAAGGATGAAATAAGTTGACCTGTAAGTTGAGAGCTTAATTTATTTAACTCAACTCTTGCCTTGCCACAGAAGTCCAGTACAATGTCCACAGTACTTACAAAGCTGCACCTGTCTGTTGGTCAGTCTTCTGATTCCTGCTACCCACACTCATGAACAAGACTCCAACATACTTTAAATTCCACATCTCCATAGAATAAGCTACTCTTTCCAAGAAGAAAATACCTTCATTTGAAGGTGCTAATTTTCCTTACAGCTGGTTCTCATTTAGCAGTGCAGCATCCCAGTCACTTGAGGCCAAAAGGGCAACATCATCTCTGAACAGTAAAGGTGCAACCCTGAAATCCTCAGACTGGATAAACTGTAAACCTGAGCCCTTGCTTTGATAGTTAATCAGTCCATAGCAGAATCCTGCACCCATTTTGAATTTATTCATCTTAATGCCATGAATGTGACTACAGGAGTAAGTACAAAGACTGAGTGCATGTAGCAGTGTCTATGAAACCCTGTACTGTATTTTACTTGCCAAAAGGCATTCCACTGTATGGTACCATACCATATGCAAGCAGTAAAGATGCAACCCTTACATCCTATAAACTCCCATAACACCTCAAATATCCACAAGTAGACAATAAGTTCATTTATTATTACATGATCAGGATAAAATTCCATTTGCTCATCCTGAATCAGAGATCCATTTATCAATTTAATTTTTCTTTGCAGCACTCCGTCATAGACTTTCCAAGGAAGGCTGAGGAATGTGATACCTCTGTGTTTGGATTATTCCCACTTGGCTCCCTTTCTGAAAATGGGATCATCTTCCCAGTGTGCCTGTCCTGACGTAATGTTCATGCCTTCTGTACAGCATTAAAAAAAGCGCATTAACCGTGACATGACAACAGCAGCATCCAATGCCTTAAGCAATTCCAGCCAGTTCTCATCTAGTCCTACAGTTTTGCCACCAAGGGCATCAAGTTGCTATAGTGGTATCGTATACAGAAATGGACTTGGCCACAGTAGCCATTTACCTCACTGTCTCCTCAAAGTAGGCATGTTCACCTGAATAAGGAGTTCTAACTTCCACAAAGTAATCTTTCCACCCCCCAACAATGGGCTAATCTTAGAATAATGATGACTTGGGAGACTTCACCTGTGAGAGGCTCTATTCTTACTCTTAAAACTCCACTGCTCTAAATGGAACTGCACAACATCTGTATTAAATGACTTGCTTGAATACCTTCTTTTTTGTAAGGAAGCAGGAATGATCAGCCATGTACTTTCTTAATGTTGTAATGATGATGTCATTCACGCAGCATTTTTATCTGTTATGTTTGGAGACGTATGTATTTACACTTTCCTTCTCTAGCAGGTATAAACAGAATTGCTTTGCATTCTGTAATACGGTGATCATTTTCTACTTCTTCCTCTATTAATGCCAATGTGAGTTCTCTGGGGATTTCACCGTCTTCACACTCTTTGAATTTATATCATACTCTCCCCTTTTTCTTCATTTTCTTTTTTTTTTTGAAAAAAAATTATTGTATTTTAATAACAAAGAACAATCAGATTTTCTGCACTTGCAGATGGCAGTCTAGAGAGGTACTCTGCATTACAATGCTTTTGTTTCCTTTAGAAATATAATTTTTACAAGTAAACCGATTTTAACATAACTAAATATGTTTTATTGTGTTTTTAAATCCAGCACAGTTAGTACTCGTTTCCTATACCTGTAGACTTTTGGAAAGAGTCTGTCTGGCTTGCTGTTTTTTTTTTTTTAGACTTGCCTCATGTATTTTATTTAAGATTTGAATAATTCATGGTGTCCTTGCTGTGAGGTAGCTGCAGAAATAACTTTTGCTTGCAGGCTGAGGATTTTTATGTGATCTGTTTTTTTTTTTTTTTTTTTTTTTTTTTAAATACTGGTACCTGTTAAGTATCACAGTATTGGTAATACTTTTAGAATTGCAAATATATATCTTTGTGGACACAGGTTCTAATCTTGGCATTGCCTGCAAATTACTTTATGCTCTTTCATCCACTGTGATGATCAACATACCTAAATCTACAAGCATGTTTGTCTTTAGGTTTCTGGTATGTACTTTTGTGGCTGCTTTATTCTTGTTTGACTCATAGCGTATTGAGTACACATGTATATAGTCTTTTTCTGAATTATCACTTTCATTATACAAAATCAGCTGCTATATCATACTCTCTTAACAGTTTTTTTTTATTCTGAAAATGTCTTTTTTGGTATTCTTCCAGTCTAATCTGTGTTTTGTCCTGAAATGTTTTCCTGCTTTAATTGTGAACTATATATTCTTTTGAAGTGATCTGTTTTTTTTTTCACCTCATACATTCTTTATCTTGCTCAGCTCAAGTATTTCTGTGTGGGTGTTTACCCCCACAATTTCTGCACATTTTACACTTTCCTCTGTCTTATACTCAGTCACTGGTATGTCCTTTGTTGTTTCTTGTTTGATCTAGTGCTTTTCTTGATCTACTTCTTGAATACTGTTGAGTACCTTCATTCCGTCATTCTTTAATGCTTTTGCTTGCCCTTTGAACATTTCTACTGGTCTTCAACAGTTAATTAATCTTCTAATATAATGTTTATCTAATATAGTCATTATTGTGTAATATTTTCTGACTGATAGATGTGAATAATATGTGCTTGGAGATATGAATCAATATTTGAAAAAGTACAGTTCTGCACACCTCTCAACTGTACATTATTATGACTGACTGACATCATTTTGAATCAAAAAAATTCTGTATTCCACCCTGTCCCACATTAAAGGGGTCTGTCACACATTCATTGATAACTTTTTTAAGTAAATATCCATGATAAATAATACTGAATTACATTAATTTATCAATCAAACTTCTTTTTGAAAATGAAGAAACGGCTATTAAGTATACTGTGAGCATCCTAGTTATTAAGTGTTCTACAATTTGTCCATTTGAAAGTGTTTCACATTTTATAGATTGACAGTTGAGGGCTATGAAGTTCTTTACTAAAGATTTCAGCACTCTTTAGTAAATGCCTATGGTCTTATTTTACTCTTATGTGTGTTTTTTTTAATGTAAACACTTCACATTGTCTATCTGTATGTGTTTGGACACAGCTTTTTAATGGTGACTTGCATGCACGTGAAAGTGCAGCATTTTGCTTCACTCACAGAGATGCTGTAAGGGCCACTATGCAATTAATAAAATATCCATATTATAGGCTGTGGAGTTTCATGACTGGTGGCTGCCTTACACTTAGCTGACCATCAACAGTCACCCAGGCAAATGTGAGAACAGCAAGTTACAATATACTGTAATCAATTAAATGAGTGCTACTGTGTGATAGAAAAAACAGCGGTGCATCTGTAAACTCACTAAAAGCTGAATGTCAAACATATGAAATTGTCACACAAATTGGTGTCAGCCACAGCTGGCTTCAGAAATAACAAGCATCGAAAATGTTGAAGTAGCTAATTACCAACAGGTGTCCCATTAATCACCATTAATCAATTGTAATTTGCTGCACATATATAATAGGCACCTGCATTTATGATATCCTCACAGAATTTTACTATGGAGAATGCAGGAAAGAGCAAGTACATTGCAGTAGTGAAGTCACCACAGTCAGAGGGAAACATTTATCCAACTGTTGTGGCTCAGAAGTGAAAATAATGGCTCACAAGTCAAAGCCAGGAGTAGTTTACTGGGAATGCTGGCAAGCAAGCAGTGGTATTTAAACTGGTTTCTCATCACCATACACCTGACCTGCATGCTACTGTATTTCTTAAACAATCATAACTATTACAATGAGGCCAATATGTCATCCATCCCACTATGCAAGGTTACCCAAATGTCTGCAATAGAACTTTTTAAGTGAACTATGTAGCACTTGCTCTCTGAATATAGTCTCTGCTACACAATAATTAGACACTAACAAAAAGACCAGCCATTTCTACTAAATACAATTACAGCCATAAAGAGATTCAAAACAGATATATTTATGTTACAAAATGAACAGTTTTCCTACAAGCTGTCATTGGAAAATGATAACTTTGTTATACTGATGATCAATACATAATCTGCATGATCTACAAGTTAACAGATTAATAATAATAATAATAATAATAATAATAATAAAAAACATAATAATATTGGATGTGAACTTTTCAGCAAAACACTCAATAGGCAAACAGCTTTACTGAGGGCATGGAGAAATGGGAATAAGTGAGACCGTATAAGTTTTATACCATTGTTGGTTTTCTTGTTCCATAAATCTGGATGCACATATAATTTGTTGTTTGTTTGGAAACATGTATTCAGCAGAAGCAGCAGATATCCCATTCAAAGTGTAATTTTCCACATTTGACTTTGATGGTACTGTTATAAAAACAGGGAAGGCTAATTTTCCACTTGCTCAGATGAAAGGGGCAGCTTTCACCTGAGTCAAATTCTGTGATGTCAGGGGCAGGCCTATGACATAAGTGCATGCTGCAGTTTAGGCACTTCATTTGCCCTTCATGTCAGACAATTGCTGACACTTTCCTGTGAGTTAGTAGAAGATCTGAATGTCACTACAGATATAATTATGTATGTTGAAAATTTCACAAGTATGGCATATGCCTGTCCAAGAAGGTGTTCCTTCCCTATGGTCCCCACTGCCCTTCTGGAACATCCATGATCCTGTTCTGCTGTCTGTGTCCATGACTCAAAGTTGTGGCATAGGCAGCTACTCTTACTACTTTGCACATGGTTGTATCCATGACAGATATCTTATGCATAATTATGGATAAAAAATAATTATTACTATGACAGAGCATTGGGCAGTGATGTGCTCTTGCCCAAGTACAGGAAGCTGTTAGAAAAATTTGCTAAGTCCTGAGGGTTGTCATCTGGCAGCAAACATATAACCTGGGGGCATTTTCTCTACACCATGGCACATAACCTGATTGCATTCTAAATAGAAGGGTTGCTGTCTTAATTTTGGCCATTTATGATAATGGCATGCATATGGCATTTATAACATCCCAGAATATGCTACTTGCTATGGCTGGTTTGCTTTGCCACATTTGTGCTGATTCATTCTGATTGTGCTAAGGTCCTTTCACTTTGGTTCTTACATTGTGGGGTCATGGGATTACACGTGAACACTGTGCAGTAGTATATTTGCCTCAGTTTCGTATTATATATACACTTTGTTTACTATTTGCACACTGGAATATCTGCATCATCACCATTTTCTGTTTGCACTAACATGGGTCAACTATCTGAGTAGCAAGTAACTGTCCTATAGCCTCCAGTAAGAATGTTGCTTCATGAAAAGTACTGAGTTTATGTGCACACTATTTCATAAACAGTAATGAGGAGGTACATATTTCAGTGATAGTGAATGCAACACTGTTGCCATTTTCTTACTCACTAACAATTTGTTGCATATTAGCTGTCCTGAATTACTCTTTTAATTTCAGTTGTTGTATTTCAGTAAAATATGTCCTTTGAACAAACAATGCGGTGTTATATTTGATTGTCCTTTGAAGCTTGCCTTTGCACGGTTAAAAGTTGTATTGTTATATTCATGCAGCTAGTTGCACAGAATAGAGCAGCAGGAGATTGTTTTGAGTCTACCATACAAAAATCATACTACAGCTGAAAGCAAGGCATTTTTTTTTTCTTTATTTTAAAAACAAAATGCTGGCTGTGCTAAACAAATTGTCACCCTGCTGCTGTAAGCAAAAATTACAGTATTGTGGAACACTAAGTATCCCCCACACACACTTACAAAGTATAGCAGATGGAAGCTGTATTAATTCAGCCTTGCAAAGAAGATCTTCTGCAAACATTTTTTCCCAAAAATAAAAAAAACATTACTTTTTTACCTATTATTGTTTCATTTGACACATGTAAAAGCAGTTAATTCAATTTCACTGTCCCATGATGCTGGTCCTTGCAGGATTGAATGCTGTATTCATTCTACCCCACAAGGCACAGCATTGGAGGCCAGTAAAATACAGCATCTGCAGGCTGTATTAATGCTACCACTTGTGAAAAAAAATGATCATGTAGAAGCAACAAACATCACTGTGGTCTTGATTACTTTACAAGTACTATTCTCTGGTACCCATTTGTGAGATGTGGTAGCCAAATATAGACAATAGGAATAGTTCACATTATTTTCCATGACTACAAATATTGTTTGGCACAGTGTTTTCATATGGATAGTATAGTTCTGTGGAACACCTTACCCTGTGCAGACTATTAAAACGGCTGTGAAAATGAGTTTATGAAAATGATGATCAAATGGCATTATACCCCTAATTCTTTGGCAAGCCTTATTCTGATGCCAGACAGTGAAATTTGACAGCAAGATACAGGGAAATGTAGTATTTAATTTTGTTTAACTTTACTGGAAATATTTTTACTATGTTTGCATGTCCATGTAAGAGCTTAACATACTTTTGCTTTGATTTCATAATTTTAATAGAAATAAATTACTGTAGGAAATGACCATGAGGAAGCAACACATAACACTGCATTCTTGATATTTTTACAAGCACTGTTTTCTGGGGGAATTATCAGACAAATAGAGGCAAAAGGAATATTTTACTTTGTTTTACATTATTGCAAATATGCGAAACTGCTGCATGAACTTGAATGCCACTGACTTAACTCTCACATGCTCACTGTCACTCACTCATTCAGGAATCTACTGCTGATTGAAGCAGAGCCCATGAAAAGCAAAATGACAACAGGGAGCCTGTACTTTCCAGCACCCACTGATGTGGAGATTCTACCTCCACATTCCCAAGTGCAAAATATTGTACACTTGAGTTTGGCCCCACTTTGAGGTAGCATATGTAAACAAACTGAAAGTGGTAACTACGCCGAAGCTTACAGTAAAACCCTGTGCAATCACTTGCATAAGTTTATAAACTCGGCTGTATCAGATAGAGTTAAAGCCAGAGCCCCAAGTAAAATCAAGCTGCCATGGTGGACTTTCAGCATCAACAAATGTTACAATAAATGCAAAAAGTTGCTGTCCAAGAAAACAAAGAGAGGGACCCAACAATGGAAAAGCACCCTCCTCAGCATTAACAGGCAAATAAGATAACTTGTCAAATCTTCCAAGAACTTCTTTGAGAGAGACCTAGCAAGTACTGCCAAGGATTACCATAAGACATTTTACAGCTATGTACGCAACCTAAAGGGTAGGACCCAAGCATGTGCAGAACTGGTGGCCAATGGTATCACATACACTGACCCCACAGAGATAGCGAACCTGCTAGCGGATAGGTTTAGTGAAAATTTAACTCCCTTATTTCCTCCTAACTTACAACAAACCCTCCCCAACCCCCCCCCCCCAACACACACACCTTACACATCTAAAGAGCAGGTCCTCAAAGCCCTGTCCAAGGCAAAGAACAAGGCCTCTATGGGACCAGATGACATCCTAGGCTGTCTTCTAAACAGACTAAAACATGAACTAGCATCACCACTAAGTACCCTTTTCAATCATAGCCTAACCACAGGCTTTGTTCCTGTGGAATGGAGAACAGCTACAGTTATTCCCCCTCCACAAAGGTGAATTACAGACCCATAAATCTGACCAGACTCATCTATAAGGCCATGGAATGTATCATTATGGACCTCACAGATAAAGACATAGGTGACCTCCAAACCCTGGAGCCTACCCAATTCAGCTTTGTGAAGGGCATATCCTGCCTGTTAAATCTGGTGGATTTCTTTGAAAGTGTGACCAAGGCCATTGATGAGGGCAAATCTGTGCAAACAGCATACCTCGACTTGGCAAAGGCTTTCAACACAGTTCCACATTCAGGCATTACCAATAAACTTAGCAAACTGAATGTAAACCCCTTCATTGTAAGATGGGTTGTCAATTGGCTCACAAACTGGACACACACACTGTCAAAGTGGATGACTCCACATCAACCAGCAGACCTGTTGCCAGGGGGTGCCACAGGGGTCATTGTTGGGCCCCCTAGTGTTTAGTATATACTTTTCAGAAGTTCAGGTCAAAAGTAAAGGGTTGTGACTGACCAAGTTTGCAGACAGCTGCAAACTAGGTACAGTCATTGAATCCCCAAATGATGTCAGTATACTCCAGGATGATCTCACACAGACCATCAACTGGTATATTAGTCATGGTCTCAAATTGAATGCAAATAAATGCATCATCATTCCCTTCAGCACAAACAATGTCCCTTCACAGTATCAAATCAATAGCAATACCCTAAGTACCCATGAAGTGGTAAGGGACCTGCGATCACAGGTTGACTGTGACATTAACTTCAACCACCACGTGTCTACCATTGTAAGGAAGACTTTCCATGTAGCTCACTTGATTAGTAAAGACATCACTTCAAGTGCAAAAGAAGTTATAACTCCCCTATATTCGTCACTTATCCAGCCCATAATTGAGTATAACACACCATTCGGTATGTGTCATACTAAGCACCTACACCAATTAGAGACCTCAGAGGTTTCTAACAAAGAAGATCAAAGGCCTCCAGTATGTGCCTTACGCAGACTGACTAAAATCCCTGTCACTATACTCCATATCATACAGACTTCTTAGGGGAGACTTACGCCTGGCCTACAGAGCAACCTTAGACCCAAACCTAATGACCTTACTGCATATCCGTAAATCAAATGGGTCTAGGGCTACCCATTCCAAGGACTTAAATATGGCCTGTGGCTTAAATAGGACATGCTGGAGCAACAGATTTGTCTCGCAATGACTGCCACGTCCTTGGAACAGGCTACCAATTCATGTGAAACAGAGCACCTCTATGACACTTCAAGAGGAACCTGGATGAATGGATGGGGCACCATAAATTCTTACCAGGGATAGCGCCCACAACCCTCCTGGACATGTGCAATCATTACTAAATGCAATTGTGGGTGTTGACTAGTACTTCTATGATATTACATTGGGTTGAAACGGCTAGGCTTAAAATGACCTCTGGGTCAATAGCCTAGTAATCTTCTATGCTCCTATAACAGGAGTGCTCAAACTTGCTTGCATGGTATGTGAGCGGTTAGCATGAGACCACATATAGACGTACCTAACTGTCACACACACAGACATTTTTAATAGCACAACAATTTAAACAACATGTATACTAGGGCATGAATTTAATGATAATACATACTTTTTTGAGGGATGTTTATACTAGGGGAATGTTGCTTTAAAATTTTAAAAGGCTCACATGACCATGTATCTGATGAAATTTTAAAGGGTTTAAAATGAAACCGCTTATAAGCTTCCTGGATTGTACTGTATTTCTTGGATTAAACCTGTGTTGTACACTTTTACTGGATTGTACTGCACTTCTTGAGCAACACTTGAAAGTTTTATGGCTTGGCTTTGGGCTGTTTGACTTCCAGCAGCAAGTATTTCTTAGTTTGTGATTTTGGAACATTTTTTTTTGTACTTCTGGTTTGGTATGGCAGTTCAAAACGACATTTTATCCCAGCCGTTATTCCCTGACTCAGGGGAAAGCATTTTGAGGTCGGAAATCTTTGTGTTGCAGCAAACATTTGGAAATTTAACATTACTAGTACAGCAGCTATCGCGGCATTTGGACAATACACCCCTAAACACGCCTGCTCCTAGTTCCAGTAATTTTACTGGAGCTAGACAGATTGGAAACACTTCTGTGACTCAGCAAACTACCAATGAACTGGCCAATACAACAAAGTAACAACTTAGGTAATTTTGGTAGTAATACAACAGTGGGGCATAGCATTAATGGAGTAACAGCGTGGAATAATATTACTAACATTAATGAATGGATCCAAAAAAGGGGTTGGATTCACTAATGAGAACAATGTTATAGAAACAACAGATGTTTCATGAAAACTGGAATTATTGGATCAAAAACTGTTTAAGCTAAAAAGGTTACAGTTGGAGAATTTTTATTTATTGGAGAATATTAAAGCAGAGTGCTGAAGGGCTTTAGGCAGTGGAGGTATCCCACTGGGACAGACATCAATTCACCTTTACACAAAGATCTTGTGGCTCTCTTTGACAAGCAAGGGTGTGAATTTATGGAACTCATAGTTCACCATAACAATAAGCTCATTGACTAACTACAGAGGTCACAAGGTTAAATGACATTATTGTCAATGACAAATCATACCAGGATTACAAAACTGAGCATGGATAAGTATTTTGCAGTATAGAACAAAGTATTGCAAAAACTAAGGGATATAAGATGAAAAAATACAATCACGATAGAAGAGAGTATGAAATGGGAAAGGCCCACCCCCCCACTGACTTCACAAACTTGGAAAGATTTTGATGAACAGTCCGGCAATGGGAACAGGAGGGGACAACTATACCAGTATGGAACAAGAAAACAATATCACTGATGAACACTGGCACAGCAACAACTTTTCACCCAACAACCCTAACTACCAGCAGGATTTTCCATTACCCAGGAGATCAGAATGACTACAGAATCAATAAAGAGTATATTACAACAGGCGAAGGGCCCATTTCAGGGCAAAGGAAACACCTATTATCAAGGCAATGCACCACCATACAGGAGGAGGAATACCTAAACAGATATGGGGATGAGAACATTATAGCTCAAAGAACAGAAACTGAACCAAGCCATGAAGCAGAATTGGGTTGGAGGGAGGGAGGCCCGGGTCATTGTATACAACAAGGAGAAGGACTTTAAGTTATGTAACTACACTGAACACTCTATATGGACAAATGTAGCTGATTATTTTGTAAAAGGTATGAATTTTGTACCCAAAAGTGAAATGAACTTGACTAATGTACTAATTGATTTTAAAATTATATATACATAGAATGAATTTTCAACTGTTATTTAAGCAGGATAATAGTAACAGCATTTATGATACATTAAGAACAAGTAGCTTATATAACCCACCAGTACACCCTGCTCTAAATATATTTGAAAAATATGTGAACTTGATTTAAGGGCTCATTATGACAGCAATAACAAAAAAGAAGCAAAAACAACAGTAATGACATAGGGGAAGAAATTTTAGATTTCATACATTTTAATGAATAACGGGTCATGAAATATAGGGCGGGGTATTGTAATTATGAAACAGGAAACATACAAGAACAACATAAATGGAATGTTACAAGCATAAACATATGAAAAAAGTAGTGGATCAGAATTAAACAGTGCATATTTGAGACTAACTAATCAAATCCGAGACATGTTCATAGAGAGAAGAATGGACATGGATGAATTTAAATATCTAAGTGTTACATCACCCAGAATCCCTACAATGTTTGGAGTCCCTAAAATCCACAAGTCAGTTAACCGTCCACCTATGAGACCGATAGTGGATGGTAGGGGCTCCATCACTGTTCCATGCTCTAAGTATATTGACACTAAGTGTAAACATTTTTTAACACAAGGACAACATCTGTGCAGGAACTCATGGGATTTCCTGTCCAAAATTAATATTATTAGATTTGAAAAGGAAGATATTACGACTACTATAGATGTAAGGGATTTATATACCATCATTTCAAACAATATAGCCCTAGAATGGACTAGGGATTACTTGGAAAACAAAAACCTGGACCAGACCATAGTAAATAATGCCATATAATTCTTAGAAATAGTTCTCACCAATAACTACATATACTTCGAGGAAGAAATTTACAAACAAAAAGAAGGAGTGGCCATGGGCTCCCCAGTGGGGTCCTTTTTGGCAAATGTAGTTATGTTGGAGTGGGAAAGGAGGTTTGTGCATAACAGTGTCCACACAGACAATATTAAATTCTACCTGCGCTATATGGATGACATATTCCTTATATGGGGAAATAACGAGGCTACAGTAAAAAACTTTCTACAGAACATTAATGAAAGTACAGAGTTCCTTAAGTTTACATGCCAATACAACAAAAATGAGATGCTTAGGAAGAATTATGAGTTGGGGGAATATGTAGCTAGTATATACATGAAACCAACATATTCCAACATGCTACTCCACTTCACCAGCTGCCACCCATTTAAAAAGAAAAGGGCAGTGGCAAAGGGCCAATTGGTTAGAGTGGCCAGAATGAACACCTTAGATGAAGACTACTCTAAAGAAGTGGACACCCTAGTAGGGATGTTAACTAGAAGAGGTTACCCATCAGAATTATTAAATGAGTTAATATTAAAAGTTACATCTAAAAAAATGGATTTTATCAACCCATTTTGACAAGAAACTTACAAAATTAGGTAACTACCAGTACTGCTGGAAATCATGGTAATCATAAAAAAATACCACAATGCCTTTATTACCACCTTTAATAAAGCTAGTGGTAGTATAAAATGGATTTTGAACAAAAACTGGAAGGTGCTACAAGAACACCCAAACATAATCAATGACATAGGGGAAATGCCCACTATTTATAGAGGAGGCAGTAACATAAAAAACATGGTTGAAGCAAAAAGGAAAGTGGCAAATACTAATAGGATGTCAAAATGTGGGAGATGCAGTTACTGCAAACACATACTTGAGGGCACTCAAATCAACCTAAAGGGAAGAAAATTAAACATAAAGAGTAAATACAACTGTGACACTACAGGCATAATTTACATCGGAAAATGTCAGGGATGTGATGGGTCTTATGTGGGAAAAACAGAGCGAAAGCTCCATAATTGTATTTATGAACATTTATACAATATTAAAAAGGGAAGAACCACCAATGCACTGTTTAGGCATCTAAGTGAACACTCTGAGCACTCTTTTAAATTTAACATATTAGAAATAGTGGAGAAAGAAAAGCAGGGGGGGTCCTTGGACAGTAATATCGGTGCAACATGAATTAAATGGCAACTGCAACTAGAGGCATACAGGCAACTAGGACTAAACGACCATGTCAGTATCACTCCCATCCTGAAACTAAAAGCATGGGAGAGATGAATTGTTATAAAAATAACAGTTTGCTGCTATTTTTACTTATTTTCATTTTTATCATTATTAATGATTTATTTATAAAGATTACTGTGCATGACAACCACATGAGCTAATTTTAATAGCATAACAATTAAACAGCATGTATATTAGGACATGAACTTAATGACAATATATAGTTTTTGGGGGATGTGTATAATAGGGAAATGTTGCTTTAAAATTTCAAAAGGATCACATGACCAGTGAAGTTTATTTAAATGGCTCTAGAACTGTTACAACTTGTATCTGCTGGAGTTTTAAAGGGTTTAAATTGAAATTGCTTATACGCTTACTGGATTGTACTGTATTTCTTGGATTAAACCTGTGTTTTATACTTTTACTGGATTGTACTGCACTTCTTGAGCAACACTTGAAGTTTTTACGGCTTGGTTTTGGACTGTTTGACTTCCAGCAGCAAGTATTTCTCAGATTAATTATATCACATTCTTCTGTCAACACCTGGTAGAAAACCATCTCAGAAACTATGGTCATTGTTACAAAAAGTGTAAGCAGGATTTTCTTTTAGATTTTTCTCTATATAATAAATTGTAGTATTCTCAGCAGAAATCTTTGTCATTTCAGTTTACCATATAGCAATAATTAATATGTTAATCTCCATTAATCATCAGGTACTTTTATCCCACTGCTGACAACCTTTAGAGTTCAATAATTGTTAAGTTAACTAAAAGAAATCTTATCATAAATAGATTTTAAACGTAATTCATTATTATTACATCCTGTGACCAGGTTCCCAGAAGATAGCAGTGTCAGGGGCTCAACAGGTGACATACTTGCCTATGGTACTAGAAGACCAGAAGGCTGTGGGTTCTTTTCCCACTCCAGGTGATGCTGATATTGAAGTTCAGCATTGGGGTGCTGTACTTTGAGTCTGCAGTCCTTCAGATGAGATGTTAAACTGAGGTCCAATCTGTCTTAGTTGTTGGTAGCTCAGGTGGATGTAAAAGATCCCATGGCACCTATAAAAAATGACTAGGTGAATTTCCCTAATGCCCTGGTCAAAGTTCCACTAGTAGTATAAATACCGTCTCAGGTCTCCCCTGAAAAAACTAATACTAGCCTAGTGGGACTAACCTGGTCAACAAAGGATAAATAAAATAAATTATAGTGTTCATTAATATGCCTGGTACTACAATTACTCCAGATGTACATCAGTCAGCCAATTGTGAAAAATGAAGTAGTGAAAGAGAAAAGGAAATCATATCTGTACTCCAGACTACCACTAAAATGTTAACAAGCAAGTGATGACATGGGCTGTACCATAATTCACCTGTTCATCTCTACTACTTGGTTTTATAGTATTAAGTTCAAGGCACCTTTCTGTCTTTTGGGGGTAGATAAGAGTGAATATTTAGCAAGAATTATAATGCTCACAAAACTGACCCATGTAGAAAAGAATGAAAATTAAGCAGAATTTCATAAATGTATAAAGGTAAGAAAACTGGAGCAATTGGTTATTTCTAACTGCACCGTCTGATTTGGCCAGTGAGGTGCATGACTTTTTAACTGTGCTATCATTTGTTATACCTCTGATATATTTGAAAAGACCGACTGCTGCCTTCCTGTCCAGTAGTTACCATAGAGGATCACGTTCCGAGCTGTTAATGAGCTGATGACTGTAGCCCAGGGGACAGGATCTGATTCCTTCCACATCCATTTCCCTACTTTGTAACTCTGAGGAGGTCAGTTAAATAGACAGTCCTCCCAGGTCATTCCTAAAAAGGAACACCTTTGTTTAGTGGATTTACCTGGTTAAAATTATATAAAATAAAAATGTCATTTATTATGCATTGAGCCTAAGATGTAACTTTCACTCTAGAGTATATTATATATATATTATGGTACCCAAATATAGAAACTGAGAACAGAATGGAGTCATTTAGCTTATATTTTCAGTGTGAGCAGCTATGTCTTTTTGGCTGTTTTTTCACGTTTAATTTCAATGGCCTTTTACAGACCTTTTTGAATTATCGTAAAACAATTTTAGACTCCATTGCTTTGACTTTACTGAAAAATTGTCACAAGTCATTTTCTTTCTTTGTTCTCCATACCATGATTGCTGCTGGCTTATCCTCCCTGCTGCCAGTAACCTGAAGGAGATTCATGTAATGAT
Source organism: Protopterus annectens (assembly GCF_019279795.1). NCBI lineage: Eukaryota > Metazoa > Chordata > Ceratodontiformes > Protopteridae > Protopterus > Protopterus annectens. Next base: position 1,815,468,086 of record NC_056728.1, on the reverse strand, counting down.
CCCTCTTTCTTGTCTCTTCCAGTTAGATGGTGTGATGATGTCCTCTGAGTAACAGTTAACTGGTGGCTGATTATGTCCTTTTCTTCTGTCTATCGCATGTCTTAAGTTAAAAAAAAATGTTACTGAGTGAACAGCAAACTACCTGACCTCACCCTAACATTACATAACAAAATATAACATAACAAGGCCCATTAGAAACAACAAACAAGTTGAATTTGGACTGAAATTTCCAATGTAGACAGCTGCTTAGGGAAGAAGAATCATCAGCCCGACATCATGCTGTTTGAATTTTTCCTCCTCTTTCTCCTCCTTTACCATGAGGTACTAACTATAATTAGGAATGCCACCTCTTTTCAGGCCCAAAGTCAGACATTTTGTATAGAAACATGAGATTTTGCCAGACTAACCCCACCCAAAATCAATGGAAAGGACTGACGTCATTGTTTTATCTTAATAAAATATTACTTTTGTAGAATTTGAGTTGCTTTTGCTCTTTCATATAACATTAAACATTGTCTGATAAAAATCGTTTTTGCATCTACTAGAAAAACCTTAAGAAACAGTTTTTGTCTTTAAATCTGAGGACATTTGCCATTTTTACATTTTTTTTTTTCTTCGGACACAACTTCCCAAGTAGGGACTGTCCTGCATAAACAGGGACGGATGGTAACCCTTACTATGATATGAAAATTCAGGATGGTGCAGAGACATCCACCAGAAGATTTCAATGTATGTTGCTACTTCATAACACTATTACTGTAAACCATTAGCACACATACTACAGAAATCCTGCAATATGTGAAGGCTTTGCAGATGGAAATGAATGATGACAAGCAAATCAAGGCAGTTGCAAAGGGCCTTGATTTTTGAAAACAATAAAAATAATTCATCAAATTATTGGTGGGATTCTGTTCTGGATTAGCCCCATGAACTCATAACTTAATGCCTCTGGGCTCTGTAACTAGTGCATTATAATGTTGTACAAAACCGGCACTTTCTGAAGAATTAAGGCATGGCAGTATGACCCATACAAGAAGTTTTATATCTACTATTAATTCATATGTAAAATATTACTACTAAAATGAGATTACCACTGAAACATAAATATGTAGACTAGGATTGTAGTGTTCTACATGGTGAACATCAAATGTAGACATATAGGAAAACATAAGGAGGTAAGCAAACAGATTCAAATCAAAACTGAGCTTCCTCTAGAACATATTATTAAGAAGCCACCATCAGGTGTAATTCTGTGCTACACAATGCTTAAAGAACAAGAAATAATCTTCTCTATGCAGTTTCTGTGGCATTAACAAGGAACAGGTCACCCTTAGCATAACTCTATGGTATTCAGTTGAGATTAAATGTGACTGAGATAGTTTTCCAGTTAGCACAAAGAATTAAGGCTATGAGCTGTTAACCATTGTTTCGTATGATAGAGAGAGTTTGATTCACTCAGCCTTCATGTGCAATTCATCACCGTCTGTGACTGTGGACCATACATACTCTGAATAAGTCACTTAACCGGGCAGTGCTCCAAGGAATTTAGGAAATTTGGATATGGTCTTCAATGGTCTTCTGGACTGTATACCTAGTAATTACTGAATGAACCTATTCTCAAGGTCATTCTGTAAACCCTGGAGGAAGTTGTATGACTGGCGATATCTGATGATGCAGTACTAAGCCAGGTATTACCACAAAAGAGGTTGACTAAGAATGCCAACAGTTGGTTGCCTGGTGTTTTTGTCAGCCCTAACTTTATTCCTTGTCTCTGATACATTTTCCATTTGTAAATTCACCATTATGATACTATTCTCTCCGTGGTATATAATCTCATTTAATGACTTTATTCCTTGTCTCTGATACATTTTCCATTTGTAAATTCACCATTATTACACTATTCTCTCCATGGTATATAATCTCATTTAATGACTTTATTCCTTGTCTCTGATACATTTTCCATTTGTAAATTCACCATTATTATACTATTCTCTCCGTGGTATATAATCTCATTTAATGACTTTATTCCTTGTCTCTGATACATTTTCCATTTGTAAATTCACCATTATTACACTATTCTCTCCGTGGTATATAATCTCATTTAATGCCCATTATTATACTATTCTCTCCATGGTATATAATCTCATTTAATGACTTTATTCCTTGTCTCTGATACATTTTCCATTTGTAAATTCACCATTATGATACTATTCTCTCCGTGGTATATAATCTCATTTAATGCCCATTATGATACTATTCTCTCCGTGGTATATAATCTCATTTAATGCCCATTATGATACTATTCTCTCCGTGGTATATAATCTCATTTAATGCCCATTATGATACTATTCTCTCCATGGTATATAATCTCATTTAATGCCCATTATGATACTATTCTCTCCATGGTATATAATCTCATTTAATGCCCATTATGATACTATTCTCTCCATGGTATATAATCTCATTTAATGCCCATTATGATACTATTCTCTCCATGGTATATAATCTCATTTAATGCCCATTATGATACTATTCTCTCCGTGGTATATAATCTCATTTAATGCCCATTATGATACTATTCTCTCCGTGGTATATAATCTCATTTAATGCCCATTATGATACTATTCTCTCCGTGGTATATAATCTCATTTAATGCCCATTATGATACTATTCTCTCCATGGTATATAATCTCATTTAATGCCCATTATCTCACTTACTTAGCTGTCTAGTGTATATTTGGCTGTTGTTTTTTTCTGTTTAACTTTTTGTGCTGTAACATTACGATTATTTGTAAGGATTCCTAGTACAAAGCATTTTGCTTTGGTTGACAATTTCTTATGGTGCAGTTTACAGTCAAGTCTTTTTTGCACAACATTCTCCTAACATTCATTGCCAGTGTCAAACTCGAATTTTTATGAATCTGATTTGGCAGCACACTATAGATTTTAGATATGTTTGTATTATTCTACTTTAGATATGTTTGTATTACCTGTGGAAGCATGGAGGTGTTTAGGTGAAATGGCAGTGGAGTTTTTAACCAGATCGTTTAATGAAATCTTGGAAAGTGAGAGGATGCCTGAGGAATGGAGAAAAAGTGTTTTGGTACCGATTTTTAAGAATAAGGGTGATGTGCAGAGCTGTAGTAACTACAGAGGGATTAAACTGATCAGTCACAGCATGAAGTTATGGGAAAGAGTAGTGGAAGCTTGGTTAAGAAGGGACGTGATGATTAGTGATCAGCAGTATGGTTTCATGCCAGGAAAGAGCACTACAGATGCGATCTTTGCTCTGAGAGTGTTGATGGAGAAGTACAGAGAATGTCGGAAGGAGCTGCATTGTGTTTTTGTACACTTAGAGAAAGCATATGACAGGGTGCCTAGAGAGGAGTTGTGGTATTGTATGAGGAAGTCAGGAGTGTCAGAAAAGTATGTAAGAGTGGTACAGGATATGTATGAGGGTAGTGTGACTGCGGTGAGGTCTGTGGTGGGAGTGATGGATGCGTTTAAGGTGGAAGTGGGGTTACATCGAGGATCAGCTCTGAGCCCTTTCTTATTTGCAATGGTGATGGACAGGTTGACAGACGAGATCAGACAGGAGTCCCCGTGGACTATGATGTTTGCAGATGACATTGTGATCTGTAGTGAGAGTAGGGAACAGGTGGAGGAGACCTTGGAGAGATGGAGATATGCTCTAGAGAGAAGAGGAATGAAGGTCAGCAGGACTTAGACAGAATATATGTGTGTGAATGAGAGGGAGGATACAGGAATGGTGAGGATGCAAGGAGTAGAGGTGGCGAAGGTGGATGAGTTTAAATACTTGGGGTCAATAGTTCAGAGTAACGGTGAGTGTGGAAGAGAGGTGAAGAAGAGAGTACAGGCAGGATGGAGTGGTTGGAGAAGAGTGTCAGGAGTGATTTGTGACAGACAAGTACCTGTAAGAGTGAAAGGGAAAGTCTACAAGAGGGTAGTGAGACCAGCTATGTTATATGGGTTGGAGACAGTGGCACTGACAAAAAGGCAGGAGTTTGAGCTGGATGTGGCAGAATTAAAGATGTTAAGATTTGCACTGGGTTTGACAAGGGTGGACAGGATTAGGAATAAGCATATTAGAAGGTCAGCCCAGGTTGGAAGGTTTGGAGACAAAGCCAGAGAGGCACGATTACATTGGTTTGGACATGTGCTGAGGAGGGTTGCTGAGTATATTGGGAAAAAGATGCTAAGGATGAAGCTACCAGGTAACAGGAAAAGAGGAAGGCCTAAGATAAGGTTTATGGATGTGGTGAGAGAGGACATGCAGGTGGTTGGTGTGACAGAGCAAGATGCAGAGGACAAGAAGAAATGGAAACAGGTGATCTGCTGTGGCGACCCCTAATGGGAACAGCCGAAAGAAGATGATGATGATGAAGATATGTTTGTATTATTCTACTTGGTTTTATTTCTCATAATAATTGTTTTGGTCTGGCTATTCAGGTTTTTGGCTCTGTGGATGTGCTTCCTATAGCTGCTTTTCTGCTAGTTGTACCTGCCAGGTTTCTTTGGCATTTTTCTTTTAATTTTTGTCCCTGTTCAGGTCTTACCCTGAGTTAAGTAAGAAGAGCATGAATGTCTATTTTTTTTGTTGTCTCTCATTTTAAACTTGGATTATATTTTTAACAGTTTATTATCATAATCTTGAAACCACTTCCATTGAGTGGTGATATTGTCGAACTAAAATATTGAAAATCACAGCACCAAACAGGCACAACACCGAAACTGGTAATGTCGACCCATCCAAATTTGACAAAGTCGACATTACTCAGCATACCTTCCCTCCCAGTTAATTCCAGTTAATATTTTACAGGGGGCAAGCCCCCTGCACCCCTACTAATTATATATGCAAACTCCAAGATCACACTGCAGTGAGGAAATTGGTACATTCCCCGATCCCCACTGTACAGCAATCCCAACGCAGAACGTCGACCTCACAGCAGTGAATGCACACTAGTATTCGCTGTTGTGGTGTCAACCATTTTTGGTTTGGCCTTCCATGATCTGGTAAACTTGCCTTTTGACTATCCCAATTCAAAGGAATGCCGTCCGGCAACAAGATAGTAAAACTTTTTAACTGCTAGCCTTCTGGCAGTGTTTGTCATCCCTAGCTAATATACTTTCTTTGGCTGTTTTCTTTACACTTTTATATTACAACCACCTGCTGGCCATTTTTATCTGTTTATTTTGTAGTACAGGCATGTCTTTGTTTTCTTGTCCCCTGCACTACTAGTTTACATGAGTATTTAATGTATTTTTGGTTCTATTTTACCTGCAGAAATTTTGGGGACTTTGTTCGTTATTTCTCAGTACTTGCACTGGTGCTGGTCTCCTTGATCTCCGGCTACTACACTGGATCCATTTTACTACCTTATCACAGTTCCATGATATACTGCTTTCTGTTTTCCAGGCTGATTCCTGGATACCTTCTATCTATAGAGAGTCCAGGTTAGTTCAGAGGCACTGAAAATATAAAAATAAAAAAAGAACATTATTTTCAAACAAGGCAGATCTCATATCTATTTGTTTGCATTATTATTTAATATCTAAAATACTGTAATTTAACCTGAATATTTTTGAACTGAACTACTTGTGGCAAACGTTTTATCAGTTTTAACCAGGATGTGCTAAACTTCTGCCATCTTTTTTTCCATCACAGCTTTAAGCTGCTCCTCCTACCACCTGATTCAGCTACTGCACATGCTTACTGATATTGCCCACTTTATCCAACTGCTGTACATACCTGCCAGATGAAGATCATTTTTGACTTCTCATCCACTTCCATCTCTCAGTAACCCTCATTTTCCTCATTTGCCTAATTTTTTAACCTTCATATCGAGTCACCATCAAAATATACCTACACAGGTCTGATATCATCCAAACCACCTTTCTGTTAATCATCTCTCAACTTTTCCCTTCCCTTCTACAGAAACATATCATACATAGCCTGACATTCATTTATCCTTTGAGTGTACTGAAATATAACAACATGGCTGTAATACGCTCATCATTTTCTCTCTCAGATCTACCTTTCCTCCATTTATCCAAAAATTTCTGTTCTTTATCTGTCCTGTCCTTTAGTTTCTTAGCTTTTATCTCCAACAACATAGGAAATACTTTCAGTACCTGAAGAGCAACATGCACACTTCTTCTTCAGCCTTTTCTAAGGACATCACTACAGACTTTATTTTCTGAAACAACAACCCTAACATGCCTAAACACTCAGAAAATCTCAAAGTGTTCAGAGAGCTGCCCCCACATCTACTGCAAAGATGTGAAGTATGTACCTGACCCTCTGTTTCCATTCCATTCAGAACCTCGTAACCCTCACCACCTGTGCCTCCATAACTGGTCAGATCAGCGTCAGTAAGCAGGGCTTCATTGCATAGTTCTTTACTCCATTTTCTGCTCTGGATGACATAACTCAACTGACAACTGTTCAAAAGCTTGTAGTCCTATACAATGACCTAACCCAAAAAATAAACCCCTAAAGCTGCCTCCTCCATATCCAATTCATTATACAATGTTAAATACATTCTTTTTATCAATTAGTACCATTCATCATCCTTTAGATCTCTGATCTGTCAACAAAACTCTGAAGGACCGCTCATTTATTTACTCATCCAGCTCCTCCATTAGCAACCTGTCTAGGTATTCCCCAGGCAAGGTGCCAATGTCTGCATAAGAGTCTCCATGTCTACATTGAGTAGTGGTAGATCGCAAACATTTGCTGTATCTTGTGGGCTCCTTTCTCCTTTTATAGTACTATAACAGTCACATCATTCCTGGATGCCAGCAACCTGATGTCCTTCCACTGTACACAGAAACATCTGAGTTAGCTCCTTGGCTACCTCTAATCTTACCACCTTATAAAATGCTTTGAAGTTTACACCATTCCAAGGTGGTGTATTGAAGATTTACCCATGGCTGGTGTGGTTTAATCATGAGGGTGAAGCCCGAATGATTAAATAAAGCCAGCTGTGGGTAAATTTCAATATACCACAACCACGGAGTTGGTTATTGCTATTATACAATGACATTATTTAAGAAAAAAAAATACTTACTTTGCATAAATAATGTCTTTGTATAAAGGCGCTTTACCGTTCTTCCGCCGGTGGTGGTATACTGCTTCCTTGTGTTGATGGACTGCGCATGCGTATGGGACTTGCATTCCCACACATACCCAGTATATCAGTGCTTGGGAAAGTAAGCAATGGAGAAAAGAAGATCTCCTTTGCTTCCCTTTTCCTTTCGTTTTTTTTTTTTAAAAGTTCGGGAAGTTTAGGGTAGGAGAGAGACAGAATGGAGGAAATACAAGGGGACTCAGGTACGTGACTTTAGTTTTAAACAGCATACCTGTTTTCCCTTGTATTTTCTACATGGTGTCTCTCTCGTATGTCTGGAGTCCAGAGTCTGGACTACAAATTTTGTTTTTATTTTTGTTGGAAAAAAAAAAAAAAGTTAAAATTAAAGAATATACCAACGGAAAAAAGTCTGGGCGACTGGACCTTTTTCCATTGATATATTCTCAGATTTACAATGGGCACACTGGTTGTGCTGGCCAATCAGTGTGCTCGTTTTAGAATATTAATGGCCAGTCATTGTATAATATAGCAATAACCAATGAAGTAGGTGTGATATAGTGACATTATAGCCATCCATATTTTCTGTTTCATTAAGCTTTCTCTTTGTCTTGTAGGAAAGACCTTTCCCAGTTCAGGCCAGTTTCTCTCACTGTTACCACTCCAACAATTCCAATCTTAGTTACATGCAATCCCTGAAATCATTTTTTAAACTGCTGCAGACCTTTGTACCTGACATGTAGTAAATACTCTCATCTTTAACTGCATGTGTCACACTCTCCTTGAAGCACCTATTCTACATTCATTCTCCCTAGTACTAATCCTAGTCTGCTTGTTCTCATCTCTGTGAATGTTATTTTATCATCAGAATCTTTTTCTTCCTGTTTTCATCAACCTCATCTGATCCTGCCACCTACTTTTCTGTTATATTTTAACTCTCTTTTCACCATGTTGTTCTTCTCACCACATCTCTTCCCTGCAGAACTCATAACACTCTCTCTTCAGAATACTTTTATCTTAATCTTCTAATTCCTAAGGATTCCTTCTTCCTGTCAGCTATTTGATTCAATCACTTCTGTTACCATAATTCCAAGTCTTGAATATATACAAGTTATTTTTTCTTTCTTACTTTGCGAATCCCATTGTGTCGGTAATTGCACCAATTTAACAGATTGATTAAGGATAATTTTCTTCATTCATATGCAAGTTGTTCTATGACACCAGACAACTCACTTCTTTGTGCTATTTTCAGATATTTGTAGAAATAAAAAAATTATACCTCCTTGTTTATTATTATTATGAATGGCATTCAATGGCTTTCGGCAGTAGAAGTCAGAGGTAAGTATCAGTGAGAGTTTTCATTGGATAGTGAGCAGTGCTTATTAAGTCTTATGTTTTTTTTTCATCATATTAATGGAAATGATTATAATGAATAACATTTATTATACAATGCCTCCTCTAAAACGTGCACGCTGATTGGCCAGCCCAAGCAGCGTGCCGTTAAATCCTCAATATACTAACGGAAAAGGTCCGTCACCGGACTTTTCGTTAAAAAAACTGTCTCGCTATGTTAAAGAGTTTAACATAGCGACAGGTTTAAAAAGCAACGCAGATCTCCGTTGCTTTTTTTAAAGCTGTCTCGCTATGTTAAACTCCTTTAACATAGCGACAATGTGTAAAAAGCAATGGAGATCTTGCGATCTCCGTTGCTTTTTTTTTAACCTGTCTCGCTATGTTAAATGAGTTTAACATAGCGAGACAGCTTTAAAATAAGCAACGGAGATCTCCGTTGCTTATTTTAAAGCTGTCTCGCTATGTTAAACCCATTTAACATAGTGAGACAGTAAAAAGCAACGGAGATCTTGCATTCTCCGTTGCTTTTGCCCACAACTCTGATGTACTGCGTAGGCATGCGCAGTACATCAGAACTGCCGCGGAACACCAGACAGCTGCGGAAGGGCAGCAAAGAGGCATTATACAATGCCATTATTTAAGAAAAGTAATTATTTCTTTTCTTAAATAATGTCATTATATAGCAATAACCATTCTGGGTGTGGGTAATGCTGGATTTACCCACGGTTGTCTTTAGCCACGCCAACCGTGGGTAAATCCAGCATTACCCACACCCAGGCGTGGGTTATTGCTATAATATCTCCAGTACTGTGCATACTATTGATACAGCTTCACTGTGTTTTTCATTGGCCTACTTTGACCTTTCCTAGAGTGACAGTCACTAGGATGTAACGTTGTCAGTTAGGGTAATGTACAATAGCATGTAAATGTCATTTTTTCATAACATCGTTATCTGTACTGCTGTTGATGCAGTTTTACTGCCATCTTCTTTTACCACAGTGTTCTTACACAAATTGGCTCATTTATATTACAACACAACTTCCCTAGGTAATGACTTAGCATGTAGACCTAAAGGTCATTTCAGGGATCTAATAGTTCTAGCTACACACAAACCAATCTTTCTGACATCCTCCTCCTTGAATTTTTCAATATTCTTTAAGCCCACTCACCATCTTCCTGCAGCAATTGTACAATAAACTTCTCTAAATGGGAAGACAAAGAGACTTCGATCACTAAGGGAGTACAATATCAGTCCCATGTTTTATCTAAAACACATTTATTTCCTGCAGCATTTATTGTAAATTCCTTAAAGCATAATAACAAAAACATGCACTTTTTGTCAGCGACTCTTAACATCAAATCTGATAAGAGAAGCTATGAGCAAATAGTTCACAAGTTCAAGTAATCCTGATCCTTTAACCCAGGAAGACTCAGACATGAGTATTCATATAAAATAGAGTCACGTGCAACAGATGTTCTGTTGTTTTCCTGATGTAATGTCCTGAGGAATTTGTGGTTTGCTTGACTGAAATCAAAAACTTATTTTTACTTGTAAAAACATTTTTTTTCCTAGAAATTTTAAACTCGGGCATTCAAAGCTCTTTTGTTCAAATCTAAATACATAGATGAGCAAAACAAATGTCGTTCTTCAAGTACAAGACCATAATATACATGATAATGCACATACTGACCTTCACAATTCAGTGACACTGACTGTTTTTTGTCACACGGCCAGGACAGCCTATGGGGGCTCAACCTACTCATTTACAACCTCCCTACTGCACAGTATCCCACATCACACATAACACAATTCTTACATTCCACATCAACTAACTTTTACACATATTTGTCCCTACTCAGCATGACAGCTTTAAAACTAAGCAAACAAAACAAACAGCACCCACTCTTGCTAAAGGTAGTTCACAAGCAACAAAGTCCAAGATAAGAGAAACAAAATGTGAGGAAACCAACAGAGCTGAATAAAGGTCAAAAAAAGTCCTGTGTAGATTCTTTATTTGAAAAAGAGGGATGAGCGCTTTCACGGAGTTGCCGCTTCTTCAGATCCACATAAAAAGCAATTCACATCACCTCTCCTCATACCAGGTTTAACTAATTGCAGGACTCTGAAATAAAAGATATTATGTCCTGTTTTAACTGTGTGTGTTGCCAAGGCATTTGTAGAAACATTGTTCCTAATATTACCAACATGTTCCAAAATCCTTTCTTTAAACTTACGCATCGTTTTACCTACATAAAAACTAAGACACTGCATACAGGTTGCTAAATAAATTAGATAACTACTGTTACATGTGGCAGAAAATCTGGGAACAAATTCTCTCCTGGTGCTTGGATGAATAAATACTTGTTCTCTAACTATAAAAGTGCAGGCTTTACATTTACCACAAGAAAAAGTTCCAAAACCCTGTGGAGAATCAGACATTGCAGCTCTAGCACCATAGCATAACATCCTTTTCAAACTTTTATTATTCCTAAAAATGAAGCTGGGATAACACCCGACTACTTTGCTTATACCTTCATCCACTAATAGTATAGACCAGTTCTTTCTGACAATATCACAAAATTCAGAGATGTTACTAGAATATGTAAAAAGCATCTTAGGATATCTATAACTCGGATTACTGTAATGGTGCCTACTATTATAATTCCTGTGTTTAGTGGAAAAATAAGGAGCTCCTTGGCAACACACACAGTTAAAACAGGACATAATATCTTTTATTTTAGAGTCCTGCAATTAGTTAAACCTGGAATGAGGAGAGGTGATGTGAATATTTTTTTGGAGAATTTGGAAGTTAAATGGATAATAGCACTGCAAGCTCATAAAGAGCCGGGGCTTAATGCTAATATTCCTTTAAAGCCAGCATTAATTAAGAGAAGGTGAATTTGATTTGTTGTTTTTAGTAGCATGTAGTTTTATTTTTTGTATAAATGATTAATTTTGAGTTGCTTTTTATGTGGATCTGAAGAAGCGATAACTCTGTGAAAGCGCTCATCCCTCTTTTTTAAATGAAGAATCTACACAGGAGGTTTTTTAGCCTTTATTCAACTCTATTGGTTTGCTGACATTTTGTTTCTCTTATCTTTAAAACTAACTGTACTCCTTTTTACCTCCAGTTCTCTGCTCCTCCTGCTATACAACCTCTCCTCATACAATACTCCTTTCCAGTACTCTACCCCCCACCCTGGCATACGTCCACATATTCAACAGCACATAATTCTCAACAATTTCTTATAGCTCCAACCCTCTCCCTCACCACCAGTACAGACTATCACTCACTCAAATTCCTTCCTCAGCTAACTAAATCTCCAACCTCCCTTAGATTCACTAAGCTCCTATACACGCTCTCCAAACTCCTTCATCTCATGACTAAACAATTAAAACTCGCAGGAGACATCCATCCCAATCCTGGTCCCAACTCAACCTATGATTCACTACCCTTCTCATTTCAATTTAATCTTGCTCTACTCCACCATAGAATCAAACCATCCCTCCTCCTCCTTAACATAAATGTAAGAAGTATAGCTTACAAAACCACTCACAGCCTACATGCACTACTGTCCCACTATTCTCCTGATATAGTTACTTTAACCAAAACATGGCTAAACATAGATATCAACAATAAGGAAATTACAGCCCCATGCTACAATATCTTACAAAAAGATAGAATAAACAAAAAAGGGGAGGTGTAGCTATCTTATATAAAGACCACCTAACTCTTGATTTCCTGGACTCCACCATCCCAGATATAGCAAATTCTGAAGTAATTCTAGCCAAATTAACCATTAACTCCAGCAAACATCTTAATGTTATAGGTAGGTACATCCCACCAGGCAACAACATTGCCACACTTGAAAACTTGCTACAGTGGTGTTCCACATTTCTCCCTTAAGAGACCATCCTCAAGGGGGACTTAAATATTGATTGGCTCCTCTGTTCCTCCCCAACTCCAACAAAACACATTAACCTGTACGGCTTTGCCCAAGTCATAACATCTCCCACCAGGGCCGATAAAAGCTCTAAACATCAATCCATACTTGATTGGATTCTTATTAACTCTCCCTACCTAACATCCTACTCAGGCTGCCTCCCTGACAACCTGAGCGACCACAGCCCAACTTTTCTCTTAAGAGACCGCAACCATCCAGCACATCAAACCTCCTTCTGTACAATCAGAAACAAAAAAAAGGTTTCAATCCCAATAATTTTAACTCTCCCTAAAAACTGTTACTGGGAACACCTCAAACAACTGCCCTTGGATGAGGCAGTACACTCCTTTAACAATACCTTCCATGACATACTCAACACCCATGCACCACCTAGAAATATTAGAGTCAAATCCAATTATGCACCCTGGTTAACCAAAGAAACCAGATCCCTACTCAAAGCCAGAGATAAGGCCTGGTCACAATTCCATAAGAACAAAACCAGCAATACTAAACAACATTTCCCTGAACTGTGAAATAAAGCTAAAAAAACTAATTAAAACTGACAAATCAAATTACTGCTATAATATTCAAACCAAACATCAGAATCATCCACAAAAGTTCTGGGCTGCAGTAAATAACTTAATGCAGCCAGGTAAAACTACCACTTCCACTCCAAAAACAGCTAACAGCTATGAAAATGTGGCAACCCAGTTCAACAATTACTTCACAGAATCCATTCAAACTCTAGCAAACAACCAGACCAGATCCAATCCCACCCCCTCTGAACCAAACCATAATAGACCCCCCCAAAACACCACCAGCCAATTAAAGTTTAATCCAGTCCCCATCCATTACATCAAAAATCTGCTGAAAAAACTAAAACCAACCACTCTAGCTGCAGACAATCTCCCTGCAGAATATTTATAAATTGCAGCAGAAGCTATCTCTTACCCTATAGCCATACTTATAAATAGATCAATAACAGAAGCATATGTCCACACTATCTTGAAAATATCTCACATTCTACCACTGCACAAAGGTGGTAGCTCCTGTGAACTAACTAATTATTGCCTCATTGCCATTCTCTCACCCCTGTCTAAAATCCTTGAAAGAGTAGTTCACACCCAACTCATGGAATACCTCCTCTCACACAATCTCCTGTCTCATACCCAGCATGGTTTTCGTCCTGCACATAGTACCACAACAGCCCTACTGTCCTTTACAAACACAGTCAGACAACATAGGAACAACTCCCAATTTGTATCAGCCATATTCCTTGACTTGTCAAAAGCCTTTGACATGGTCAACCACAGCAGACTTATTAGTGTCCTTTCCCCCCTTAACCTCAGTCATACTGCTATTACCTGGTTTCAAAGCTACTTAGCAAACTGTCAACAAGCTGTCCGTTGGCAAAAAACCCTTTCACACCTCCTCCCAGTCATCATAGGGGTCCCACAAGGTTCCATCCTTGGACCCCTTCTGTTTTCTGTCTTCACCAATCAACTTCACTCCGCCACTCCCCATGCAACCACTATCCAATACGCTGATGACTCCACTTTGATCTGCTCAGCCTCTTCCTTCAACAACATTCAAAACCATCACCCAAGACTCTTTCTTATCTGTAGAAACCTGGCTAACTGACTTCCAACTTACTAAATCCCAATAAAACAAAACTTCTGCTCTTCTGCCCATCCAGGTATACCTCTTCCTCTGTAGATTTCCACATCTTCTCCAAAAACAAAATCATAATCATTTCAACACCCCATTCCAGAATGCTACAGGTTGTAATTGACAATAACCTAAAATTCGATCTCTATATAGACCAAACCATCAAAAAAGTTCACAAGAAACTTGGCCTCCTATACAGTAACAACCAGTTTCTAACAAGTAGTACAAAAGTCACAGTTGTCAGGACACACCTTCTGTCAACACTGTTATATGCATCCCCAGTCTTAACCAACCTCCACAAAACAGACTTTGCCAAACTTGAAACCTGTTATAATGTCTCCAAATTCACCACCAAACACCTCCTACAAATCTCATCATTGTCTATCCCTCAAGCAACTCGATTGGCTTGAACTCCCTCAGCTCTTACACTTTAATCAACTAACCTTAGCTCGTAAAATCATCCACCACCCTGAAAACACCCGAGCCCTCAAAGACATTATTCAACCCTACTCTGCTTCAAGACCCTTCCGATCTAATAATAAACTTCTACAAGTCACCAAAGCAAAAAACTCAGCAGGCGAATCCCTTTTCGCCAACTATACTTCCAAGCTTTGGAACAGGCTGCCAAACTCTTTTGTGACCATTCCCTCAATAGTGCAGTTTAAAAAACTCCTAAAAACCCACCTTGCAAACTCCTAGCTCTGCACCTGCAGCTCCCAGGGTAAGCCACTCCCCTGCCCCACTCTGCCTCATTAACCTCCTTCTACCCGCCTTCCTTAACTGTATAGGACCACTTCGTGAAGCGTTGAATGACTGTACACTACCCTTTGAAAATAGTTATGATTACCACTACAACTGCCTAACCAGATGTCTCTGCTAATTTAATGTTGTCATTGTTTTATTTCTGTGACTTTGGATGCAACTACAAATGCTCTGTATATCTTATATGTACGTTGTTGCTATGTTACCTACTGTTTCATTGTTACATTGTACATTATTACTTCCTTCTTGTTACTATGTTACTTAATTGACTTGGAACTTTTCTCCCCGGGTCTCCACTGAAAAAGGACATATGTCATGCTGGACTTTCCCGGTAAACAAATGTAAAATAAATAAATAAATAAGTAAATGGTTTCCTGTGCAACTTGAAAATGTGTTTGAATGATCTATACTGAAGTAATTCGAAACTCTATTAAGATGGAACTTAGAACTCCCATTATAGTAAGGCAAGGTATGTCAACAAGTAAAGAGGTCACTCACTGCTAAGAGAATATAAAAAGTTATTAGAATTTTTGACAGCCCATAGGTGAATAATTGTATCTGTGTTAGTTTCTCCTTTAGACAATGAAAAGGGGAGAAGAAGGAAAGACAAACAAGTTATTTAAAATAATTTTTCCTTATCGAAATGTCTATTTATTGCTGTTACCAATAGTCAGCTTTTGTAGAAGTGACTAACCAGCCTTCATTCATGACTGCACTTAATGAACTGATGACATTTAAAAATGTGTGCTGCAATAATTAGATGAAGATCTTAAGACAATTGTAGCCACTGAGAATAATTAATTGTAATTATTATCAAATGTCTCTTAGGAACAGCTTTAAACCCTATAACAAAATAATGCACAGTTTCTGAGGACAAAGAAAACAGTCAGTCACACAGGAAGAAGACTGGATTGTTAATAATCACTAAAGGGATGGGGGTTTGGATACCTAACTTATTCTCCAATTAGAAGCAACATGCTATGCTTCACCATCAATGCTGTCTTCCACCTGTGCTAAGACAAAATCTTTTTTTAGTAAAACCAGAGACTTCTAAAGCAAACAACACATTTCTCTGGAAGCTAACACACATGCCAAGGTATGATTTTACTTGAATTTGTGTTTCCATTTGGATTTGCGTCCCCTTCTGTGGAATAGACTCCCTGTCCATGTCAAGCAGAGTATCTCATTAACTGTTTTTGACTGGAACCTGGATAACTGCATGGGTACAGAAAATACACCCCTGGGATTCCACCTGTGTCCCTGCTGGACAGGGGCATTGGGTGCTAACTTGCCTGAACATGGGCTAAATTCTTGGCTAGGCTTATAAGGCCTCAGGGCTAATAGCCTAGTAACTTCCTATGATCCCATGTTACTGTATCTAAGAGAGCAGTTTTATCCATTAGGTCCCAAAGCAAACCAAGCTAATTATTAATTTCTTTGTGAATAAATTTACCTGAGCAATCTGATAACTCTGCCGTTCTGTTTAAGACTGTCAGGTCTCGACTTGTCCAACTGAATTTATCATTTATTTTCCTGCTGTGAAGATGAAAAAATGAAGTATGTCCGGAGGGAGTTAGCTTTTCTAGCTGCTAGGAGAAGAGTGTACCATGTTTAATTCTAACTTATCCAAAAGAGCACCACTAACATGAAAAAAGAAAACATATTCCTGCCTATAAAGGCGGATGTGTGTTCTTCCCTTACTGCTATTTAACCAAGCTGTTGTTTTTACCTGCAGTGGTCATTATATATATTATTAATCTTTGCATACATTGGTATAGCAAATAACGTGACACTTAAGTAAAATAGTTTTCTTTTCTAGCTACCATTCTGAAGCAATAAGACCATCTTGCTGCCAGTGTTCATTATTATGTAATGTGCTTTAAATATGTGCTGTATAAGCATCCAGGTTTAGTTGTTTAAGGAGATAACTAATAGCTTGTAAGGCCCTCAAATATTATGATGATAGAGGTTCTTTATTTGATTAAATTGGATCAAAGGTTGTTTTTCTTTATTTCCCTTTCTGTAAAATTAACAGTTATTCTTATTAAAAGTATAATACATGCTTCAGCAACTTTTGGTTCTTAAAATCCTACGTTTGTGACTTTACTGGGCAGCGTAAGATCTTCTTCATTCCTTGGAATAAACTTGAAGTACTGGTATCATCCTAAGTGCAATGTTTATATACAGAAACATTACACCTACTAACCAACTAACCTACTAAATGCTGAGGCTTTATGATTTGCTTTATTATTGTGACAAAGAAATGTAATTATTTTAATGGAATTAATTGAAATATTATATTTTAATAACATACCACTTCACTCATAAATTAGAATAGTTACCTATTATGTGTATGATTTATTTGTACCCTCTTTTCCCTTATCTGATAACAGTATAATCTTTAGTAAGTAAAACAGGAAAAAAATAATATTTAATTGTGAGGCAGTACTATTGCTGAAGGGCCACTCTTAATCACTTACACTTTTAGCAATTTTGAACATCAGTACTACAAAACAAAGATCACATTTAACAACCCCTGTTTTAAACATCTATTTTAAGGTCATAAAAGACTAAGAAATAGATGCACACTTATACTTACCCTTTCTACTTCCTACACTCTCAAGACTCTCGGGTCTGTCCTTCATCAATTGCTTTATTCATTGCTTCAAATAATGAAACCTAGGCTGGATATACCTTAGGGCACTGTCTTGTAGGGCTGGGTCTTTTATTTATTGTACCTTATCTTCTTGTTCCCTGTCTGTCCACAATGTCCACTTTGCAGTGCAGTCAGTGTGGCATACTTAACACCTACTGCTTGATACACAAACACATACACGCACACACACACACACACACACACACACACACACACACACACACACACACACACACACACACACACACACACACACACACACACACACACACACACACACACACACAGCTGTTGGGAACATCTGCCAGCTCCCCCACTAGAATGCTTGTCTTTTGCAAATCTCCAACAGTCCTTCACATAAACAGTACTGCCAGGCATTGCAAAAAACTCAAACTGCACAGCCCAGCAACAACAAGGGGAAAAGTCAAACCTGATTTTATCTGTTAGTAAGCATCCCATCTAGGGCCTTCTGAACATAAATATTAGGTAATCAGTTTCCAGACTGTTGCATGCCTGGCCATTAACCAAAGGTGAGAATCAAGTCCTGTACCTTGTGTCTGTGAGGTAAAGATCTTAACCATTATGCCAACCCCAAACATGGAAAGGAATTAAGTTAGGCCTCTCAAAGGTGGTTACTCTATCCCACCCACTGGGTAGATATAAATGCATACTTATTATAATAGCTGAGCTGTACTGGACATAGAATTTAAGCCTTCTAGTGGGATAGCTAGCTGAAGTTACTGCTTGAAAATGCAGGAGAATAATAAACAATAATTATTTTGATTTCTTATCCTGTTTTTATCTCTGTAGGGACATAGGGTCAGATTCTGTTCCCTCCATAATCTGTATTTTTGTTAAAAAATATAAACAAAGGTTACAGAAATCATACAACAATATTACTTAAGAAACCCAGATAAACATCTAAAATGGGATACATAGCAAGTGTTCCTTAGGAGAAATAGGTTGCAGTACACATTAAGGTTTAGATGAGATACACAACAAAAATCTGAACACCTGATGTACTAGGTTGTCTTCAGAGAGAGAGAACATACCCATTGTCAATATTATGGGCCCAGTTTAGAAAGCCCCTTCTTTAACAGAAAGGATATTATGTTAATGAATGGTATGAAGGTGGATCGAAAGTCACAAAAAGGTTGGTCACTAAAACACATGCAGCTTCCAGCTCAGAGAAAACTGTTTTGCATTGTGTGTGCTGAGACCTAATTAAGTGAAACAGTAGGAGTACTTATGATTTTGCAGCAAAGACCACAATATAGCAAATTACCACAATTGTGTTGGCAACCTGTATTTTATGATAAATGTAGGGTCACTCCCAGCCATCTGCAGAGCAATGTAGACACTGCTCCTTCTGGCTTGACATCAGTATTACTTCACATTGCCCAAGGCAGCAGCTTGTGCACTGAGCTACCTTGTAGAGTATTACAACATAATTAATTATTCATAAGGGATGCATCCTTATTACAACATAATTAATTATTCATAAGGGACGCTTCCTTATTACAACATAATTAATTATTTATAAGGGATACATCCTTATTACAACATAATTGATTATTCATAAGGGATGCATCCGCATGCTCTTTCTGAATTGCTCAGACTCACTGAATATTATGCAAGCTTGCCAATGAATATATTTAAAATTCAAAAATACAGTATTTTATGCCAAAATAGATGAGGTTTTAATGGGCAGAATTCATTGACATGGTACCTAGGGCATAAGGCTAGTGTCTAGGGAAAGGATGAGAGAAAGAGAAAAAGACAAAATGACATGCTGCCATGGTTGTAGAAAAAGATATATTGTTGTGCGGTAACCCACTGGTTATGCATATTATTATGTAATTGGTCAGCCCATCATCATTAACACTTGCTATACATTTGATAGATAAGGGTACTGTGTACTACCTTCACTATCTGATACCTGTCTTACTGCACTACACTAACCATTTTGCAGGTGCTGTGCTTCTCATGTGGCAACATAACTGAAGCATCCAGAGAGGAGATGTAAACATCACACCCACAAGCCACCTCTTAAGCACAAACACACACACACACACACACACACACACACACACACACACACACACACACACACACACACACACACACACACACACACACAAAGAATATGTGCTAAAACCCTCCATATGACACTGGAATACTGAAAATGTCCCTAACCTGTTGTGGTTCATGTAAAGCTACTTTGTGTTTCTGCTGACATGCTGCCATAGGCTGTAAAGCATTGCAACAGTGATTATCTTCATGGGATACAGGGCTGGAATAAGAAACTAATGTGAACTGTTAAGTAAGAGTGGGTGGATAATGAGGGTCACAAGGGTAAAAATTTCGATGAATTACACAAGCTTGTGCTGCATAAAGGTCAGCAGGGATCAGTATGTGATTGTGGCATCACATTCTGTGGAGCTCTATAAGGCAGTACTGTTACATACAAACAAGCAACCTTACAAATGTGCACAAATGTGTATGACTGAATGTGTGTGTGTGTGTGTGTGTGTGTGTGTGTGTGTGTGTGTGTGTGTGTGTGTGTGTGTGTGTGTGTGGGTAGGGGACAGTAGGCACTCTACTAGCATAGCCCATCCATGTCTTGCACGTGACACTTCCAACATCAGTTTCATAGCCCTGCTACATGGACTAAAACCTGACTGAATGTGCTAAGTGCCCTTGTCCTGACAAAGGCTGCACTATGGGTACTTAGAGGAATCATATCCTACTGGGTCCCCAGGAATCATTTGATTTGTTCCCTGGCTATACTGCTGTGCATCATTTGAAGACTTAAGGCAACATAGTCTATAGGCACATGGGCTGCCTATGAGTGCTCCATTACAACACTGTGAATCTTCATCCAGGTGCTCCACATGCTATTGCTATGGAAGGAGTACAGACTGCTATGCTATGTGCTCCAGCAGCTAATATACCCTGCCTACAGTTTATATGCAGACAAACTGCACTGATAAGTGCCCCAGCAGTAAATATACCCCATACCTGCAGTTTTTTGTGCAGACAGACTGCCATGATGTGTGCCCTAGCAGTTAATATATCCCATGCCTACAGTTTATGTGCAGACAGACTGCCATGATGTGTGCCCTAGCAGTTAATATACCCCATACCTACAATTCAATAGTATACAGTCTGTAGTGCTGTGTTTCCCAACAGTTAATGTACCCCATGCCTACAGTTTGAGTACACAGACACCATGTTGTGTACTCCAGTAGTTAATATATTTCATGCCTAGAGTTTATGGGTACACAGGTTGCAGTGCTGTATTTCCCAGCAGTTAATGCACTCCATACCTATAGTTTATGTGCACACAGATTGCCATACTAAATGTCCTAAAAGTTAACATATCCCGTGTCTACAGTTTATGTGCACACAGATTGCAGTGATGTGTGTCCCAACAGTTACTGTTCGCCCATGCGTACAGTTTGTGTGTTACACAGGCTGCTGTACTGTGTGTCCCAACAGTTACATATCCCATGCCATCTGTTTATGAGCATACAGTTGCCATGCTATGTTGCCCAGCAGTTAATATATCGCATGCCTACAGTTTATGGGTACACAGGCTGCTATACAGGGTTCCACAACAGTTAACATCCCATGTTTACAGTTTGTGGGTACACACACCCTGCCATGCTAAGTGCCCAAACAATTAACATACCCCATGCCTACAGCTCATGGGTACAGAGACTGCCATGCTGTGTGCCCAGTAGTTAACAGATGTCATGTCTGCAGTTTATGGGTGAACAGGTTGCTGTTCTGTCTAGCCCAACAGTCAACTTTCCTCAGTTCCTATGCTTTACAGGCTGCCATGCTGTTTGCCCCTACACCATAAGAGACCCATGTTTGGGCAGTGAAGGTGCTATGATTGTGCAGATTGCACAGACAGTCATAGTGTGTACCCTGGCTTGAGCCACACGTGTGTCATGGTCCCAGGTGTGGGTTAAAGTATGTCATTGACATGTAGTATGCTGCGGTGGAAATCAATGTATCTGTGTCATGCATGAAGCTGATACTGACAACCACCTGTTTCTGACAGCCATTTACTTGTCAGTACTGCTGTTTGGATGGTCTCTGTGCTGATTCATTTTCACAAAATGGGGGCTGTCTATCAATTCTACTGTCACTTCCTAAACTAAATATTTGGTTGGAGGTTGTCCAGGAGCTAAAAAATGAAATCGTAAAACTTAGAAGTCACTCTATAAATAGGACATTATCTACTATCAGAATACCAAAATAAACTCCTGAAAGAGATATGAAGGATGGTCCCACAGCTGACCATCAGCTGTCAGTAGCTACTGAGTCTACCAGACCTGCCTTAGTCTCTCACTGGGTTCATCGCAACCAGTGCTGGGGCTGATGAGAAGATTGAGAATGCTGGTGCAGAGTAGCACTGTTAACAAGGAGTGTAAGCCAAGTCCCATGACCCCACAGCACCATTGTAAGCTCTGCAAGTGCTGTCTTCAGAAGATGCATGTCTGCTTCTGTGCATGCGTAACCTTCCATCTAAGTGACACACTGCTCACGCAGCATGGAGAATGCCAGGCTCATAACACTGCTTTATTGCTGTGAGTCTTGGCTACTTCCTTCTTCCCCAGGATGGGCGAGCCAACACGTGCTGCTCATCCCCCCCCCACTGACCCCACTAGCACCCATGCCTGTCGACCACAGGTTGTCTATGTTGCAGTGAGAGCTTTTTGTCTTTTATCCTTTAGTGTAAGGAACTCTGTGTAATCAGACAAAATATGGCAATGATCCAAGAAAAAAAATTACACCTGAAAATATATTCTCTGTTTTAAGCTCTGAATGCATTCCTTGATTCTGTCAAAGAATTACTAATTCCAGTGAAGACCATAACATGTTTGGAAGACAAAAAGCCAAATGAACTAGTGCAGTTTTATGTAAATTGTATTCATTTTTATGAAAAACTGCAGGCATGTTGAATTTTCTAGAGATACAGAATGACATACATATGTAAGAATTACTGTAACACAGAATTTCCTTAAGTTGAAAGGCCTAACTGTGTTATCAATCATAATGCAGACTTAATCCTTCCTCTACTTATCCCATTCTCTAGTATCAAGTTTAATAAAATATTTTTTATAATATATTACATTATATTTGCTTAATGACAAAATGAGACAATTACACTGTCTATTCCACACTAACTGCATTTAACAACCCATATGTCCTGCATCCCTCCCTTTCTCCTCACAATTTCTCCACCCTTGTCATGCCGTCTTGAACATTTTCTGGATGTCTTTAAGGTTTCTTATTGTTGTACAGCCCATTCATGGGTCTACAAACTTCTCTGAGAAAAAAGTTCACATGGATAATAGGACTGAAAGTTATCCTGTCAAGTTATATCTTACTGGGTTTCCTGCTCCACTTCAT
This sequence comes from Protopterus annectens, assembly GCF_019279795.1. NCBI lineage: Eukaryota > Metazoa > Chordata > Ceratodontiformes > Protopteridae > Protopterus > Protopterus annectens. Next base: position 1,815,445,166 of record NC_056728.1, on the reverse strand, counting down.
TGAGAAGTTACAAATCATGGTTTTATTATAGTACATTTTCTGCAAGTGTGAAAAAAGCCACAAATTCTTTATCATCAAAGATGGGTTCTCAGTTCTAATCATTATATAGACGATGATTTCAGTTTCTAATACATAATATTAATCTCAAATATTGCTAGGATGTTTGCCCCTCTACAACTACATTTAACACGTGAAGACAAGTGTAGATTCTGGCTAACATTGTTTTGCTATCTAATACAAGTTATTGACTGCAGTTGTGGTTCAGAGGTTAAATCCTCTACTCCTGAATTTAACAGGTAGGGATAAATGCAGATTCACTCCAACAAAAATAAACCGATCCCTTTATTAACTGTCAGTCTACCCACTTATTAATATTCTTAGTCAAGGGATTCCACATTTAGTACCATTTATTTATTTATTTGTGTTTTCTTGAGCACTAGGCTTGTGGCTTATTTGATGGGGAGACATGAAATGGTATGGATTCCAGCTAGGGGAAATTTAGCCAGGACACTGGTAATGTTCCTGTTCTTTTTTGATAAATGTTATGGGTTCTTGTACATCCATCTGAGCTACCACCAGCTTGGGCAGATGTGACCTCAGTCCTGCATCTCAGCTGAAGGACAGTAATGCCGAAATCCAGCACCCCCTTATGGTGCACTGCAATGTTAGCATTGGAAAAATGAATCCAAGCAGTTGGTGTGAGAATAACTGATTTTCCAGCATTTTAAGCACATGTTTTAGCTGTTGAGCCACTGGTACTGACACATTTAGCCAATGAGAAAGCATTCAGTCAAGGTGCTTGGTGCTTTCCATTTAAAGCAAAACAACAAAACATTTTCTTATTCTCTGAGCATATCTAAAGATTCACTTTCAAGGGTCAAGGCAAATTTTAAAATATCGGAGTATTAGGAAGTATTTCTTTTAACTTTCTATATACACCAGGGTTTAAGCAAACTTCAAAATAACGGGTAGTGTTAGGGTATATTTCTTCTAAATTTTTGCTACACCTGGGGTTAAGGTAATCTTTAAAATATCAGGTAGTAATAGATAATATTTCTTCTAACCTTTGCTACATCTTCATTTAGCAGGGCCAAATATCCTTTCCTTGAAGTCATGAAGCATGACCCTCCTTCTGTTCAATATATAGTGCCATTCAGCCACCCACCTACCCAGACACCTTTCTCCTTCACATATAGAGATGGTTAAGTGGCTGGGCCTTTTACTCATCAGCATGGCTAGCCACCTGCTCACAAAAGTAAGAATAAATTTAGCACCATACTTGTATATATGCTGGTTCATGTGAATAAGGATGTTGCTTAATACTTTCTTTGTATCAAATGTCTTGCTCATTAAAATTCTGCCCGTTAGCTAAAAGTACATCAGTAATTCAGTCAGCATTCAACTGTTCTACAGAGGCTATGATCAGTAAAACAAGTTCCCCCTCTCCATTTGTTCTACAGGTAGAAACATTTTCATCTTAAAATTATGTTTAAAGATATTACTGACACAAAGTCCTGTACAGAATCCCTTAGTGATGAATAGTGCTTTTTGAGATGTATTTTGTGCCAAGCAGACTTTAAGAAATTATTTAAACTATGGTGTGAGTAAACAGTTAATGAAAGAAAGAATTGTGTCGAAATAACACCTAGAGTTTTTTGAACTCTGCAGCTGTAGATTTTCACAGAACCAATGGCATTACAGAAGGATATACATTCAAAATAAATCTTTGTTTATAACTCAGTATTGGTACACTATACAAAGCATACCTGCAGTTAATGCATTCATCAAATTTCACATTCTAGGTTGTTCATTTCATAAAGTGACTAAGATTTGTAGTGATTCAGATAAGAAATACATGTTACATACACTCCACAAGGGGGGAGCCACCACGGACCCCGGGAACTACCACCCCATTAGCCTGACAAGCCTGGTCTGCAAGGCCACGGAATGTATCATCATGGAACTTATAAACAAAGACACTGGTAATCTCCAAACTCTGGACCCCACCCAGTTCGGGTTTGTAAAAGGCAGATCATGTCTCCTAAACCTGATAGACTTCTTTGAAGCAGTCACCAAAGCTGTAGATGAGGGTAAGGTGGTTCACACAGCCTATCTAGATCTTGCCAAGGCTTTCAACACCATCCCCCACTCTGGAATTATAGATAAACTCACTAAACTAGGTATAAATCCCTATGTCACAAGATGGGTTGCCAACTGGCTCACTGACAGAACCCACACTGTGAAAGTAGCAGACTCCAAATCTGACTTCAGACCAGTGACAAGTGGAGTACCACATGGTTCAGTCCTGGGTCCTCTCCTGTTTGGTATCTACTTCTCTGAAGTACAGGCTAACAGAGAAGGTCTTTGGCTAACAAAGTTTGCAGATGACTGCAAACTAGGAGTCATAATTGAAACTCTTAACAATGTGGACATCCTACAAAAGGGCCTCACTGAGACAAATGCCTAGTGTCAAAGCCATGCCCTCAAGCTCAATGCCAAAAAGTGCATTGTCATCCCCTTTGGTAAAAACTCTGTACCCATGAACTACAACATAGGCGGTAGTATACTTAACATTGAAAGTATGATAAGAGACCTTGGGACACAGGTGGACAGTAGTCTCTCCTTTGATAGTCACATTGCCACATACGTCAGGAAATCCTTCTACGTGGCACACCTCATCACAAAAGATTTCTCATCCAGAAAAAAAGAGGTCATTGTTCCTCTCTACTCATCACTCATTAGACCCATTATAGAGTACAACGCCCCTTTTGGTATGTACCTCACAAGACATCTACAACAACTGAAAAGGCCGCAGAAATACTCACAAAGAGGATTACCGGCCTCAAACAGATGCCCTACGCAGACTGTCTCAAAAAATTCCATCTTTACTCCATCACATATCGCCTACTCATATGTTATCTCTGCCTAACATACAAAGCTATGTCAAACCCAGAGCTGTTGGACATGCTCCACTTCAAGAAATCACAAGCCCTCCAAGCTACATGCTCTAGGGACCTAAACCTTGTCACCACAATAAACAGAGCATGCCGGAGGGATAGATTCCTGTCCCAGAGACTTCCCATACTCTGGAATAAACTACCTATCTATATCAAACAAAGCTCCTCATTAGCACTCTTCAAGAAAAATCTTGATGATTGGATGGGAAATAGGAAATTCACCCTGGGGATCACTTCTGTGGCTCTGCTCGACAGTGGCACAGGAAAATAATTTTCTTGGGTGGCAAAAGCCAGGGTACCTTTTTGGCTGGGCTTGTATAGGTCCCAGGGCCGATAGCCTAGTACCTACCTATGAACCTATGAACATATGTAGTACAAGTACTACCCCTTTGGATGTTGGGGAGAGTTTGATTGGTGGACATGTGGCCAACATAATAGATATATCACTACTGGCTACTGCTGTAGATCACCTTGAAAAAACAAATTTAGTGAGCTGCTGTGGGAATTGGGATCAGTTATCATTTTTATTATATGAAAGCAGTGGTGAGTAAAGACATTATGTAGGTCAGTGGGAGAGACTAGTGCTTCATACATTTGTAAAAAAATATTAACATACTTTAGTGGCATGACAGAGAAAGCCTACTCAGTTATAGTTTGCCATATTATCGTACTCTGCTGATAACACTGCACTTGTGGGATGGGTACGCAGCGCTTTCACTTAATTTTCCACTCCTCTTGTGATTAGAAGCACATTATAATTAGCTGCTCCCAGCACTTCTGCAATCATTTTCCTGTTGTTATTGCTCTATTAATGATGTAGGACTTTCATTTCCTGTGAGATCAGATACAACTCAAATTCTACATTCAATGGCTATACTTCTGTGGGAATGTATTTACTTAGTTTAACCCACTGAGACATTTAATGATAAACTGTACTCCTTCATTAATAAAACCCTAACAGTGACTGAACTGTAATAAGACCATTTACTTTCAGGTTGCAATGCTCACTTCTAACCACCCAAAACCTGATTTTATTCCATTTTATATTCTACAACAGAATCTTATACAAGATGAACCTCTTAATGATATAAGCCAAATGTCTGTATGTCTGTGGCACTCGTAACAGTGCTACTAGAATGAATATATGTATATATTCCTTAAGGATAACCGCCTTGTTTTTCCATATATTTGTGCTACATCATGCTTAGCCCTGACCAGCTTCTGGGAATTAAGCTGCAATGGTCATAACATGGTACTTAACCTTAACCATTTGATATGAGTAACTGCTCCTTCTCACTGTTTAAATCCATAGCCTCTTTTTCTCAGTTTCCTGTATATTTGACTGGTACTAGATAATCACTGTTTCTGATATTTCCGAGTCAAGTTTCAAAAAAAGTGAAACCCAATGATTTCTGGCAGGATTCTCTTGAACAGTAATGATACAGGGTATGAATGCAATAGGTTAAGAATGTGTACTTCATCTGAAAATGAGACATCAGTGAAAACATATCCCTTCTCATGACTGGATAAACAGTTGTTGCAAAGGATGTGAAATCATAACAACAAATGTTAAGAAGGTAGTTCAATTATTTGTCTTTGCAAGATTTAATTTACTGCATAAGACAAAAATATATATCTCCAGGGTTTGGCCAATCCTTCTAAAGAATCCTGTCTTGATAAAAATAAATGTGCCGTAGATTAGCATTATATGGTATGATCAATGCTTATGGAACCTTACCTGCATGGATTCAGAGCTTGTTTTGGAAAGTATGCATTTCTACAAAATTCCCTGAAAGGTGTGCGCAGTCATGAAGTGTCCAATGACCAGTTATATAAATCTGATCTGTCAAGACCTAAGAACCACTTACTACTCAGACTTCAATTAATAATTCTCTCCTTCCAGCTACAGCTGCTGTATTTCTGCATTATTAACCCTTATCTACACGTGTTCTGAATGAACAGTAATATCTTCTCACATTCACTCTGTTCAGAAGCCAAAACACTCAAATGTTTTCTGCATTAGTGTTCTTATAGCAAACTGATACTGTCTGAGCTTTCTGCAGTGCCAAAAAGGTCCCCAGTGTTTCTAGCAAAATAACACTGGGGCCATTAAAAAGACAGTGTTGTGAAGGAGAGAGCAAGCCGTCAGCACAGAGTGGATATATAACTGCTTGTGTAGTAATGAGCCCTAGAACACTCATCAGATGGTAGATTAGTAATACATTCTTATTGATTACTGGCTGATTCCTCTTGCTTGCTAGCTTCAATGAATCAGATCAATTCCTGCAATGAGGAAAAGAAAAAAAGGTAAATCCACTGGCAGTTCATATACTACAGAAAGCCTCATCTTTAAACAACTTGTATACCTCAGAAGGGCACAACCACCTATTCATTCTGCTTAAAAATATCAGTCTGCCACTGCAAAACTACATTTAATTGTTCTATTTTTTACTTGTGATACAGTGGTTTTGCAAAACCTTTTTCACATGTATATGTTTGATATGTTAATGAACTCTGCGAATTAACTAAAAATCCAAATTAATGACAGTTGAGTAGCTAATGTTTCAAGGGTCTGTTAAAATATGTTTTCAAAACGCTTTCCATTTTCCATATCCAAAAGATGTAATGCAATTTTTTTTTCTGTAGAAGTTAATTAGCTGAAGTCATTAGCACCTGTGTGTGTCATCTTCAGTTTTTCAGTCTGCAGCTAGAATCTCCATATGGCATTCTGACATTGTTTGGAGCTGGCATCCTTAATCGATGGACTGACAGATTAATGACGGGTAGCACATCAAAGAGCAGGGTGTGAGAAATAAAATGACACTGAAATACATGTTTAAGATCTAACAGCTGTACAGAAGATACTAATCATCATTTATCATTCGCTATGCATATATGATTTCATTCTTAATCTTATTTTCTTAAGTAACTCTTGACACTGTCCATGCAGAATGCACCAAGCCAATTATACTATTGACTGTAAGTATGCAGATATATAATATTCCCATGTTTACATTAATACTGCCAAAACCAAGTGACTTAAATTATTCCATGATCTCAACTGAACGCTCAGGAGATGCTGCTGTAAACTGTCACTCATACTTAGTCTATGATTTGTACAGTTTGAAAGAAATGGTGAATATTTTATTTTTATTAATTACTCAAATAGGCATAGTTTTCATATTTCTTTAAATATCTTATAATACCTAGACAGAAATGTCTATCTTTTAAAACAGAGTAAAACATTAAAGAATATTTTTTTTAGTGCAATCAACACATTGTGTAAGAAGAAACCTGAGTGTATCAGGGCTGCAATCATTGTGGATGTTTTACAGGTAAGGGCGAGTGTTTTACAGATTCGTGCACATCATCTTTAAACTCTGTGCCCCTCTTGCTGTCTGCATCTTATGTTAATTTGACAATAAAATTCCCCTCTCTCTCCTCTTTCCTTATTTGTTACTCATCATCATCATCGACTGTTCCCGTTAGGGGTCACCACAGAGGATCATCTGTTTCCATTTCTTCCTGTCCTCTGCATCTTGCTCTGTCACACCAACCACCTGCATGTCCTCTCTCATCACATCCATAAACCTTATCTTAGGCCTTCCTCTTTTCCTGTTACCTGGCAGCTTCATCCTTAGCATCTTTTTCCCAATATACTCAACATCCCTCCTCAGCACATGTCCAAACCAACATAATCTTGCCTCTCTGGCTTTGTCTACAAACCTTCCAACCTGGGCTGACCCTCTAATATACTTATTCCTAATCCTGTCCACCCTCGTCACACCCAGTGCAAATCTTAACATCTTTAACTCTGCCACATCCAGCTCTAACTCCTGCCTTTTTATCAGTGCCACTGTCTCCAACCCATATAACATAGCTGGTCTCACTACTCTCTTGTAGACCTTCCCTTTCACTCCTACTGGTACTCATCTATCACAAATCACTCCTGACACTCTTCTCCACCCACTCCATCCTGCCTGTACTCTCTTCTTCACCTCTCTTCCACACTCACCATTACACTGAATTATTAATCCCAAGTATTTAAACTCATCCACCTTCGCCACCTCTACTCCTTGCATCCTCACCATTCCTGTATCCTCCCTCTCATTCACACACACATATATTCTATCTTAGTCCTGCTGACCTTCATTCCTCTTCTCTCTAGAGTACATCTCCATCTCTCCAGGGTCTCCTCCACCTGTTCCCTACTCTCACAACAGATCACAATGTCAGCTGCAAACATCATAGTCCACAGGGACTCCTGTCTGATCTCATCTGTCAACCTGTCCATCACCATTGCAAATAAGAAAGGGCTCAGAACTGATCCCTGATATAATCCTACCTCCACCTTAAACGCATCCGTCACTCCCACTGCATACCTCACTGCTGTCACACTACCCTCGTACATATCCTGTACCACTCTTGCATACTTCTCTGACACTCATACAATGCCACAACTCTTCTCTAGGCACCCTGTCATATGCTTTCTCTAAGTCTACAAAAACACAATGCAACTCCTTCTGACCTTCTCTGTACTTCTCCATCAACACTCTCAGAGCAAAGATCGCATCTGTAGTGCTCTTTCCTGGCATGAAACCATACTGCTGATCACTAATAATCACGTCCCTTCTTAACCTAGCATCCACTACTCTTTCCCATAACTTCATGCTGTGACTGATCATTTTAATCCCTCTGTAGTTACTAAAGCTCTGCACATCACCCTTATTCTTAAAAATCGGTACTAAAACACTTTTTCTCCATTCCTCAGGCATCCTCTCATTTTCCAAAATTTCATTAAACAATCTGGTTAAAAACTCCACTGCCATTTCACCTAAACACTTCCATGCTTCCACAGGTATGTCATCTGGGCCAACAGGCTTTCCATTCTTCATTCTCTTCATAGCTATCCTTACTTCCTCCTTGCTAATCCATTGTACTTCATGATTCATTATCCCTACATCATCCAACCTTCTCTCCCTCTCATTCTCTTCATTCATCAGCCCCTCAGAGTACTCTTTCCATCTGCTCAACACACTCTCCTCGCTTGTAAGTATGTTTCCCTCATTATCCTTTATCACCTTTACCTGCTGCATGTCTTTCCTAGCTCAGTCCCTCTGTCTACCCAATCGGTACAGGTCCTTTTCTCCCTCCTTAGTGTCCAACCTTTCATACAACTCTTCATATGCCTTATCCTTATCCTTCACCACCTCTCCCTTTGTCATGCACCTCATCTCCTTATACTCTTGTCTACTTTCTCCATCTCTCTGACAATCCCACTTCTTCTTTGCCAACCTCTTTCTCTGTATACTCTCCTGTACTTCCTCATTCCACCACCATGTCTCCTTGTCATCCTTCCTCTGTCCAGATGTCATATCAAGCACCTTTCTAGCCGTCTCCCTTACTAGCTCTGCTGTAGTTACCCAGCTATTTGGTAACTCTTCACTGTCACCCAGTGCCTGTCTTAACTCTTCCCTGAACTCCACCTCACAATTACCCTTTTTCAATTTCCACCATTTGATCATTGGTGCTGCCCTCACACTCCTCCTCTTTTTGATCACCAACGTCATCTTACAAACCACCATCCTGTGCTGTCTAACTACACTTTCCCCGATCACCACTTTACAGTCTCCAATCTCCTTCAAACTGGCCCTACATAAGATGTAATCCACCTGTGTGCATCTTCCTCCATTCTTGTATGTCACCCTATGCTCCTCTCTCTTGTTAAAATACATATTCACCACAGCCATGTCCATCCTTTGTTCAAAATCCACTACCATCTGACCTTCTGCATTCCTTTGTTTAACACTATACCTACCCATCACTTCCTCATCCCCTCTGTTCCCTTCACCAACATGCCCATTGAAATCTGCTCCAATCACCACTCTCTCACCCTTGGGTACAGTCATCACGACTTCATCCAACTCATTCCAAAATTTTTCTTTCTAGTCCATTGCACACCCAACTTGTGGAGCATATGCACTAGCAACATTCATCATTACACCATCAATTTCCAGCTTCATAAACATCACTCTATCCAACACTCTTTTCACCTTCAAAACACTCTTAGCATGCTGTTCCTTTAGGATAACTCCTACGCCATTTCCCCTCCCATCCACACCATGATAAAACAATTTGAACCCACCTCCGATACACCTAGCCTTACTCCCCTTCCATCTGGTCTGTGGCACACACGATATACCAACCTTCCTTCTGTCCATCATATCGGCTAGCTCTCTCCCTATACCAGTCATATTGCCAACATTCAAAATTCTGACCCTCACTACCACAGTCCTAGCCTTTCCCCTCTCTTCCTGCCTTCGGCCATGCCTTCCACCTCCTCTCCTCCTCCTCTTTCATTGTTTGCTACTAGTAAACACAAAGTATAATTTTGTGAAGTTAGTCCCATTACGTTATTTAAATGTTTTTATCCCTCATTCTATTCCACAGATTCAGAATACTGATAGTCCACCCACCCAATCTGTGTTGCTCTTTTATACTTCGTGGCTGTTGAGTTGCCTGCCCTAACCATAAAATTTATCTTTGGGAGCTTTTTCAAGACTCATCTCATGTGCTTATATTAGGGAGCAAAGTAAGATCAAACAGGGAAGTTCCTCCCCTTAGACACCTAAATCTCCAGTTACCCTCTCTTTCATATCTTCCTGTGTCTTTAGTGCATGGTGCAATACCTAGAATTATTAACCCATTTTTCCATCCTACTCCTAAATCAGCAACGTCTAGTTGAAGACTACCATTCACTGGAGGGCCTTCTGAATTTACTTACATCATCTGCTGTTTTTACTCATCTAAACACCAAAGCACTGGACAAGATGGAAGGACAGCTTGCTAGTTTCACCTCTATTGCCAGCCTTTTAGCACTATGTCTCTTAAGACAGTGTACTAACTGCCTTATACTCACCAAGAATGGACTTATTCTCAAGACTAGTAATTATATCTAGCAGAGATGTAAATACCTAATTAATCAGGAGGCTTCCCTCCCGATTAAAAGCTTGCCCTGTGTGCTTCATAAACCACCACCACCATAGATCTTCACTAATTACTACAAAATATTTTATGCTGAGCCTATAAGAAATTACTATGAAAGCCTCTGGGCAATAAAAAGATGAATTCCAGCAAAAACAGACCACTCATCCACCTCATGCATAAGAGTTATCCTGAGAAAGAGTCACAGTGAGCAGAAACACTCTACATCTACCACTCTGAACCACAGCAGTAAAAGAAATATTTTAGTGATAGGTGACTGTTGTCAGAAACATTATCTTGTCACTTACAAGGTTGGACAGACCCGTCTTTCATGTGTCAGGATTGTTTACATTACAAGGGCCCTAAGGACCATACCATCTGACAAGTATGAGTATAACATGGTAGTGGTGCAAGCAGAAGTGAAAAACTGGAGATATAAAACCCTGTGAGACATGCAGAGACATGTCAGTAGTTTCAATACATGCTTCAAAAATGTTAAGACACTAGTCTTGACTGGAATAATTTCTTCACTTCAAGTGATGCCTAGATACAAAGAATAGATACTTAGTTTCAATAATTGGTTAAATAGCCAGTGGTATTTTGGAGGATCCAGTAAGCGTCAATGTGGGATGAGATTTTTGACAGTCCAGCTTGCTTCACTAAGGATGACCTGCACCTCTTGTTTCAAGTATTCAGCATACTGGCTAAACCCCTTGCTGTCCCCAATGCCTTTTTTAGGCAGAGTTCAGTTGATGGGCATTCCAATGTAGCTAACATATTAACCCCAGAATTGAATCATATTAAGCTAGCTCCTCTCAATACCAGAAGTGTAAACAATAAACTGCCTGATGTTAAAGGACCCCTGCACTCTGGAAAATATCCACATCTGATAATTACTGAGACATAGCTTAAATGTAAAGTGAACACTTCCTCTGTGCCTGAGTTCTGCACTTTTCACATGTTCAGTCTTGATAGTGATTTTGGTGGAGTGTCCATATTTGTCAAAGAACATATTTACTTCCAGGGAGATCCCTATGGACTCTCAAAGTGAAATTACTGAACTACAGATCACTCTAGATAGGATTGCTTATCAGCTACTAGCTTGTTAGAGAACACCTTCTTCATTCCCTGATGACAACATACAATTCCTCAGTGTTCTAAATTATTAACATATCAGCAAAAATTGTATTGTTTTGGATGACTTTAATTACCCTTCAATAAACTGGGACATCTACACCTTCAATGTAGGATATGTCCAAAAATTCCTAGACTTAATAAACAAAAACTCACTTGACCAGTTGGTAAACAAACCTAGTAAAGGACACAGCATTCTTGACTTGATTCTTACAAATAAGGCCCTTTCTACACTGTTCCTCTGGTATGTCATTCCCCAATGTAATGTGCGACCTTCTCCTTAAATATCTCAAAAGTCCCTGTAGCAAACACCACTGAATTTAAGGACTAAACGTGTCGGTTTCAACCTACTCTATGATGAAATATTGAAATTCACGCATGACTTTACTCCCTGATCTTGATACAGCAACAAATTTCACTAAGACATTTGACACTCATTTAGAAAACACATAGAGCTAGAAGTCCCTACCAGACCCAGGTATCATGGGAAATCAAAAGTAAACCACCCTGATTGACCATCACTTTAAAAAAAACCTCTACAACAAAATAAGTTCCTTAACTTATATAGCAGGTTCCACACCTCTCTGATCAAGGACAATATCAAAAGCATTACAAAACAACAACAAAAAACATTATCAGGTCCATGATAGGAGTCATGAACTTATGCTTGTATCTGAAGCCAAAGGTAATTCTAAATAATTCTTTAGCGATGTTAGAAAACTAAGAAACAATGCCCTCCATTACTTTGAACATATTCATAATGACACCTCCAAATCTGAATAAATAGATATTGCCAATTTTCATGCAAAGAAGTTTAGTGCCGACTTCATCCTCAAGACATTAGTCTAAATGGCTGAATCCCTTACTTCCCCAATTATCACTAAAGATTGTTTACTGAAAGTGCTAACCAGAACCAAAAATGCTTCCTCCATGGCACCTGACATATATGTGGTTGCTTAATTAATAGCGCAAAACATGATCTTATAAACTCAGTCACTGAACTGTTTTAACCTAAGTTTAGCTACTGGTTTTGTCCCTCATGGGTGGTGCACTGTAGTGGTGATGCCTCTCCATAAGAGGCCTAGCCTTTCAACCAACCCAAATAATTACAGACCTATTAGTCTTATGAGCCTCATCTGTAAATTCATGGAATATATTATAAATGAACTCAAACTACAATATCAAGAATCTGATTAGACTGGACCCATAACAGTCTTGCTTTGTAAAGGGTAAATCCTGTCTACTGAATCTGGGAAACTTATTTGAAAGGGTTATGAAAACTGTAGATGATGGTTCACACAACGTATCTTGACCAGGCCAAGACCTTTGAATCCATTCCACATGCTGGTATAATATGTAAATTAAATGCCTTAAAAATTGAGCCATATGTGATAAGATGAATAGCAAACTGGCTGCAAGACAGGAGCCACACAGTGTGAGTTGCAGGTACCTCATCAGAAAGTATGAAAATGAACAGTAGTGTACTTCAGGGTTCAGTGCTGGGACCTCTCCTTTTTAGCATTTACTTTTCAAATCTCCAAACAGAGAGCAAGTACATTTGACAGACAATGTTTACAGATGACTGTAAACTGGGGATTGTTGTACCCTAATAACTGCCCTCACTAAGGCAAAAACACAGCATCCATTCAACTTAACGAGGAATTATAAACCCACAGTTAGGACAGCTGTTTAATCTTACAGACCCTGAATTACCGCCCATTAGGCTTGACAAGCCTTATCTGCAAAGCCATGGAGAGGATCAATGGAACTCATAAATAATAAAATAGGGAAGAACTTGCACTTGGATCCTCCAACCCAGTTTTTTGCTTTGTCAGCAGATGCCTCCCTAAACTGGTTGTTGACTTTTTTTTGAACAGTCACCAAGGCCATTGATTAGATGGGCAACTAAGTGGACAGAACCCCAGAACACCGGGTCAGAGTTGCTGGAGCCATGTCCATGTCAAACTCAACAAGTGGTGTCCCCCAGAGTCTCAGTCCCTGGGTCACTCTTTGTGTCATCTCTACTTTTTCTGAAGTACAAGCAAACACAGGAGGTTATGGCTGACAAAGTTTGCAGATGATAGTCATACCCTCGAAAAAAAACAAGGTTACTAGCTACCATATAGGTGGCAATCCACTGAGCACAGAAAAGTCATCAGAGATCTGGGGGACCCCAGGTTGACAGTAGCCTCGCTTGACACTCATGTTGCTAAAGTAGTTAGGAAAACCTTCTATATCACCCACCTGATCATGAAGGGATTCACATCTAGATCAAGGGAGGTCATGCGTCCCCTGTACTCATCACAATGTATCTGACCAGACACCTGCTGCAGCTTGAAAAGCCCCAAAAGTTCCTCACCAAAAGGATAAAGGGTCTCAAAAATATGTCTTATGCTGCCCGACTGAAAGAACTCCAGCTCTATTCAGTCTCATACCGCTTGCTCAGAGGTGACCTGTGCCTGACATATAAGGCCATGTCAAACCCAGATTTGATGAATATGCTTCACCTCAAAAAATCTAGATCCCTCAGAACCTGGAGGGACAGATTCATCACCCAGAGACTCCCTATGCTGTGGAACAAAATCCCGGTACATGTGAGGCAGAGCACCTCTCTGGCCTTGTTCAAGAGGAATCTTGACCAATGGATGGGAGATTGCAGATATACCCCAGGGATTACTTCAGTGTCACTGCTTGACAGAGGCACAGCAAAGATGATAGTTTTTTTTTTTTCAACTAAAAGGGTGGCGAAAGCCACATAACTATGGGCTAGGCTTATAAATGCCCTTGGGCAGATAGCCTAGTATGAACCTATGAACCTATGAACCTAAATCACCTTACAACAAGAAAGCCTGCCAGAATTAACTCTCCCTACTAATCTGTTGGTGTACTAAAAATGGGCTCAAACTAAATGCTAAAAAGTGTAGTATTAACACTTTTTGAGACAACCCCTTCACTTATATTATCTGGACAATACATCATTACAAAATGAAAATGTAGTTAGGGACCTTGTGACCTGAGTTGAGAATTTCCTCTGTTTTGACCATCATATAAGAATGTCTGTCAGAAAATCCTTTTATTTAGCACAGCTAATTCCCAAAGGAATATCATCAAGGTCCAAAGATGTAAAGACTGCCTTATACTCAACATTTTTCAGAGCAATTATTGACTACAATGCCACTTTCATGATATATCTCATTCAACATGTCAAACAATTAGAAAGACTCCAAAGATTCCTAAACAAAAAATATCACAAGCCTAAAGGCCGCTGCTAGCCAGAGAGGCTGGATGGGAGACCTCTGTCTCACTTACCATACCATTAGAGATTCAGTCATCCTGGTCAACCTGTATCTCCGCAAGCCCAGTGGCACCACTAATACTAAAACCATGGGCCTAAAGCTGTACCAACAGGTAAATACAACATCTGTAACCCATCACCTCTCAAACCACTGGAAAAAATGTTCCCTCCAAGTTAAGCAGTGTGACTCACTATCTTCTTTTAAACATTACCTAGATAACTGGATGTGTGTTCATAAATTTACAGCAGGATTGACTGGTATGACCCTCTTGGAGAAAGACGGTATGGCCTAAGGGAGGACGCTAGACTCAATAACCTTAGAAGATCTTTATGTTTATGAATATCCTTGGATTTTTACAGACTAAAATTAATGAAATTACTACTAATTAATTTAATATTGCATTGTAAAGATGTCAGCAGTGGTAGTCCTCAAGACTCTATGATGTAGCTAGCTTGTTTAGGCATCTTTTTCTGAGACATCAAAACTGATTTCACTGCCTGCAGATCACTACAGCACTGGGAACATTACCTGTAAACTTGCTGACTTCACCTCCCTTTAAATGGCATATATCATTACACAAGAATGGAACACTATAAATGATCTTGCCTTTGATGTCCAAAACTGCAACATCCTAGGATTTGGTAAAAATCCCTACCAGTGGTATGTACTGCTAATGGGCACTAACTCTAAGCTGATGAGAGTATAGAAGGCAATATGGCAAGATGGAAAAGACATTATAGATGGTGAGGTTTTATCTGATACCCACACAACTTCTACTATCCACAATAAGTATTAAGTGGGCCAATTCATCCTCCCTGGAGTCAAAAGCCATGATGATGAGGGCATTGTCCCCTGTGTTCCAGTACACAACTCTTATCAGACCAAATGTAGAACACTGAACCTTTACTCTGTAACTTACTTACATGCATGATGTCTTGTGCAGTTGAAGAAGGTACAAAGATTCCTTAGAGAGAATTAAAGGGCTTCAGGCTCCTCTTTCAGCCTAAGCATACATCATCTCTCTCTTCTCTATATCCTATTGCCTTCTTATAGGAAATCTATCCCTGACATACAAACAGGAAGTGATCCATTCCTATATAAAACTGTTTCCTTAAGTCAAATGTCAAATAAATTAAATAAATAAATAAATAAAAATAAATAAGTGACCCTTAATATCTGAAAATGCTTCCTCAGAAAAGATGTGCAACTGTTGACATAATAAATCAGGACATAAAAGACCTTCAGTCCCTTGACCCTAACCAGTTTGGATTTGTAAAAGACAGATCACATCTGGTCAGTCTAGTCAGTTTCTTTGGAAGGGTTACTGAGGCCCTTGGTGAGAGTCAGACTGACACACTGTTTATCTAAACTTGACCAAGGCCTTCAACACCACCCCCATGTAGGTATTATTGATAAACTTACTCAATAACTTATAGTCTCTTGTAGAGCTAACTAGCTTACTGTTAAATTTCACACTGCAAAAGTTGGGAGTGCTTGCTTTAATCAGAAAAATATATCACAAGTGGTATCCCTGTGGGACTTGTGATTTTCCTCTTCAGCATCTAGTTTTCTGATGTAAAAGAAGAAAGCAAAGGACTGCAGCTAACTAAATTTGTAGGTCACTTCAAACTGGGTGTGGTTGTCAAACCCTTCTGATACTGAGATTTTACAGAAAGGGCTTGATCAGATAAACACCCGGTGTGTTATTCACTGGTTCACCATTAATACCAAGAAATACAGTATACTCACCTATGGGGAATTCAGTACCCTGGCCAAATACCATATAAATGATGCCCCCTCAAAACAGACCCAGTCATTAGGGATCTAGATATTTATGTAGATAATGAGTTTTCCTTCAAACACCATCTCAGTTGTGTCTAGAAAATCATTTTGTTTTGCACAACTGATGCTCCAGAGTATTTCCTTTAGATCCAGTGATGTTATAATTCTTAATGATTCATGCTTTATTTTTCTGTCATTGACTATAATGCCTTATTTGTCATGTGCCTCTCTAATCACTTACAACAGCTTGAAAGACCTCAGAAGCTTTTCACAAAGAAAGTCCTAGGATTAGGGAACCTAACCAGTTAAGCATTTCTTTTTGTGGGTGTAGAAATGATAACTTTCCCTTTGTATTCTGTCAGTGTAGCTTAAATGATTAAGCTTACATGGTACTATCAAGCTTTATCTTGAAGTCATGACTTATATCATGTCCATCTCTTCTTCTGTTCCGTGTGTCACCAGCAATCTTAAATAGATCGTAACTGCACTTTAGAAGAGTTACTTGTTGCATTGTGCTTACACAGGTAAAACAAGGAACTGACCAGATTCCCTTACTACTCTCTTGATGTTTAACTAACTGAAGACTCAGCTCTTTGAGGGATTGCTTGGGATTCAACCCACTGAAAAAATTCAAATGTAAGTACTTTTAGCAGGGGTCAAACCCCCTTGCATGGACCCCCATATGAGGACCCCAAAACTTGTATGTCCCAAGTCTATGGATGCACAAACATGAAGAGGGGATACGTTTCCTAAAATTAAGGCATCTGTGCTGGCACATAATTAGAAACTGCATTGACAATTATTTCCTATTGAAAACAGTAATTGGTAATCTCAGCATCAGAGAGCTGGGGATGGTGACATGGCCTCAAGGAAACTGGGGCTTAGAGAAGTGTACTGAAACCAACTAACTAAATAAACACAAATCCTCCTACATATTATTTAAATGTACTTTAACATCATTAGTCTGGGCAGTTTATCTGTTCCTTGCATCTTGTAATGTCCTCAACCTTTTCCATTTGATCAACAAGCCTTAGTTTTGCTGCCTCTTTCTTCATTCGCTTTGTATTTTTCTGTATTCAGAGTAAGAAATGCTTACTTTAGAAAGTTTGGAATGAAAAGCTGGGAGCCAGAATCCCAGTTATTCTACTACCAGAACAATGCTTTCTGTACACTTTAGATTCACAAAAACAAAAGCCTCAAAATAAAAGAATTGAACTGTCTAAGACATGCAGACAGACCTGTCTGACAAACAGAGAAAATAATAGATGAAAATGTTCACTGGTAGTAAAGAAAGTATTATAATAAGCATGGGCAATCATTATTTATTTCTAATATTCTTGTTTGAGCAATACCTATTTATTTATTTATTATTTATAGTATTTTTCTGCATATTCGCACAATATAACATCCAAAAAATAATGTTTAATTAATGTGTTTTGGTTTTTATTTAAAGAGGCTTTATTTTAGGGTCTAGTGAAAGGCAATGGAATATCATGTTTTCAAGATAACTGATGGAAAGTAATTCTGCTTATAGGAGGAAATGTGCTGCTTTTGTGTAATGTGATTTAAGAAAATTATGTGAGTTCATTGGTATGTAATAATGATGAGTCGCTTGAATGCCTTTTTAAGATGATTAAATGTCTCATTTTTTTAGACCTATTGTCTGAGATGTTCAACTGCACATGAGTGCAGTAGTTTTACTGTACAGCTTTGTCTGCAAAAGAGTATGGTTATTCTAGCAGCATGAATCAGGGGTCATGCAATTTTCTTAATAAAATTCGCATAAATATACAAGGCTACATATTTCTCTAGGGAATTATACTGAATTAAGGTAATCAGCTGTAGAACATGCTAATATGTGAAATATTATGGTGAAGCATCAGATGGGTACAGGAGAGCTGGAACACACCACCTCAGTGTGAGTTCATGCCTACTGCTTGAGGTTTTCTGTAATGTTCACAGTGATTTGCCAAGGTAGGTGTATCTCCTCCTTTTTTAAATTTCTAGATCTGCCACTGCATTGAGAATGCTGAGTACTATTTAATGTAACCAGAAACCTATATCCTTTTTTGAGATTACATCTGAATGTTAACCTGTGAAGCACATAATCAAATATATAGATCAATAGTGTAGACACAGTGATTTATAAAACGACAAACAAGCAGGTTTGCAGATTAAACAAATATTGAAGTGACAGTTTCCAAATTCCCTTGAGACTTTCCTTACCTTCATTTTTTTTGTTAAAATATTTATTAATCACTCTCTCCCTCTTTTTGCAAAATATTCTCTTCCAAAGTCCAGAAATCTCAGTTTTGATTGACTAATAAGTATAGTTGTGCTCATGATGAATGATGCTGTGTCTGTTTGGTGATTACTTTTCCAGATGGCTGCTGTTGCTTAATGAATTAATGAGTAAATTAACAAGTATTAGTGACCAGGCAGCTGAACTGATCCTAACAGACTATTCTCAGCTAAGAGATAAGGTAACAAAACACAGTACATATTATAAAGTTCTGATTTCACCCAGCTGCAGCCTCTGGTCAAACCCTTTGCTTGGAGATAAAGCACTATGATCATCTCTGACCTCTTTGAAGAATTGCTAAGTTAACTTTCTAAATATGTAAGAGAAAGATTTAAAATCCACTCCTGATTGTTGGGTCTTTGTCTTTGATTCATGAGCTTAGTGGTAGGGATGGCATGGGTTGTCTGATGGGATGCAGTGAATAGTTCTAACAGTAGTGAGTTGAAAAACACTTTTTGGTCATTATGTATTTGTTCATTCATTTTGTCACAAGCAAACATATGAATGCACACACTCATACAAGGGGCTGTAATTGATAGTCACATCTGGTTTTGTGCGTGTGTGTGTGTATCTTGCATTCCAGACCAGTTATGGTGGAAAGGAAGGAATCAGTTGTAGTAAACGGGGGCTTCATCATATGAGCAATGTTTTTTGGATATAATACTTGCTTTCCTAATTTTTTTTTACCATTGGCAGTGTGCTTAATGACTATGAATAGACTGCACAGGATGAAGTCTACAAGAATAATGTTAAAATATTAACTATGAATGCATTTTTAATTTAACTTGGTTTTTTTTTGCAGGCACAATGGTGTGAAATGCATTGTGTTGGGCTACAATAATTTGGTACTTAGTGCAGATGAGTTTGGGCTGTTAATGAGCTGCTTCTTGTAATGCAGCTTCTGATTTCCTCAGCCTTTAGTCTAAGTCATGTCACCAGACAGTGCTCCTGTTTTGCACCTGAAAAAACACTTGTGTCCAACTGGGTGTCCCATGCTATTATCAAATTCATTGTTTGTCTTTTGAATTCCTGCACTCTTCAGAAAGCCCATAGTTAGTGCTTCACTATATGGTATTTGAGAATAAATCTCTGCATGTCTGTTGTAGTTTAATGAATTGCCAGATGCATTTTCAATAAATGTGAGTTTCAAAGGCAGAAATGTTTACTGTTCCTCATGCTGACTGTTTTTCCAATGTCAGAGTGCTTTGTTTTGTTTTGTCTGAGGTGTGTACAGCCATATACAAGTGTTTGTAATTGATGTATGCATGTGAGAATGAGCAAAGTATTTTCAAAGTATTAGCAATCTAGTGGGTATAATGAAGTAATAATAACTGAGATGGGGAGAAAGGCTAAAGGAGTTTGTCACTGAGAATTTGTAACTAGAGATGCTGAGAATATGAGAATGATGTGCTTGTTTTTTTTTTTGTGTGTGCACGTGTGCGTGCGTGCCTGTGTGCGCGTGTGCATGTGTGTGCGTGTGTGTGTGTGTGTGTGTGTGTGTGTGTGTGTGTGTGTGTGTGTGTGCATGCAGTTGGGGGGTGCATCCTGGACTTTTTAAGTTTACACTCAAGTTTCCAATGTTTGAAGACCTGGGTGGGTGGTAAAACACAATATAATTACAACTGCTATATAACTTTTATGTTGTATGAATTGTGTAAAAGAAAATTCATTGTAACCAAGTGACTGTTCTAGAAAGCATAGAGAAACTGGGGTATCAGAGAACTTAGTTTAATCATGGTGTCACCTTCCTTCCTGGTTGTTAGTAACTGTTTCACATTTTACCCATCTGTTCCACATTGTGTAAGATAGTATATTATTACACATTTTGAAGATGGAAGGTTGACTAATACTGTAGTTTCTTTAATTATTTTGCTTGTTAATGTTATGGATGGTGTAGTATTCATGATGTTGCAAGCCTGTTCTTACATGTATTGCTTGATGTAGAGATACTTGTGTTTGTCTTTTGGTGGGGGTGGGGGGGGGGGTGGTTCTTGGCTTGCTCTTCTGGGGCCTCAGACATTTGCAGCTTGAGATGTTTACCCAGGAATATCCAATGGTTGAAGAACAGAGAATGTGGTAATCAAATCTAAAGTAATAGTTTAATCATGCTGTGAGCTCTCTCCATAGCTGTTAGTAGATGTTCCACATTTTGCCCATTTCTTCCAAATTTTGAAGCTGTAAAGTTTCTTTAATTCTTTTGCTTGTCGATACATTGGATACTATGGTAATGCCAAACCATACTAAACTATTTGCATATGAAGAAGTCATAACTTAAGAATTTAAAGATTTGTAGTTTTAATTATCCCAGTCATTAAACACAGTATTAAACAAAGGTAGGCAGCCAAATGGATGTCACGGTAAAAATGAAGATATCCAATGTACAAAATTGAGGAGCCAACTGTCATACAATAAAAGCAGTTTATTAACACAACAAAACATAATGCAAAGCTTTCGAGTGTAGCATCTCTTTCTCAATGCAAAAATAAAATCAATGAATTTAGTACTTAAATATCTTCAGCCAGCCAATTAAAATGAAGACAGTGTAGATATAAAATTAACCCCTTAGTATCTGAATAACAGTAAGTAGAACTAACTAAAACACTGTGATTAAAATAAAAATAAAAATACAAATACTTAAAATCTAAACATTAGAATGTTTCAAGTTTAATATAGGCTTAATGTTGTTCATTTTATTAAGACCAGGTGGCATGTCAGCACTAAAAAAATGAATCCCCTTATATTCAGCAGCTTCAGTTCTGGTAACAGTATCCCCTCCTCTTTTATTTAAATATACTCTTTGTAACACTCTAAATTTGAATGTATGATCACTACCATTATCCAAAATATGTTTATATAAAGCATTAGTCTCCATCCCTCTACATATTTCAGAGAGATGTGATGCTATTCTTTCCTTTAATTTATGGTTTGTCTTGCCTATATAGAAACTAGTGCATTTCATACAGTTCACAAAATAAACTACATCCTCAGTGGTACAGGTAGCCGGAGTATTAAATATAAACTTAGTTCTAGATATAGGATGCTCAAATTCAGCATCAGTAATAATACATTTACAGTAAATGCAATTATAACATGGGACAGTGTTTCTTTTAGTAACTTGGACCTTTTGTTGCTTAAAACACATATCTTTACAGCATAGAAGCTGTTTAAGATTTTTCTCTCTTCTATATATAAATTGTGATTTCTCTCCTATAACTTTCTTTACTTCATTATCAGGCTGTAAAATGACCCAGTTTTTCTCTATAATATCTTTTATTTGTCGTATGTGTCTATTGTATTTCATTATATAACCAAGGTACCAAATCTTATCATTCGTCTTTACATTCAGAGTGGGTGTAGTATTATTGTGAAGATATGGGCAAGCTGCCCTCCTACGTTCTGAGTTCACATATTGTATATTTTCATTAATTAGGGACGTGTTGTATCCTCTGGAATGAAAATCTTTTACCATATGTTCAACTTCAATCTTAAAACCACAGTCTGATGTATTCAGTCTGTTTGCAGGTAATAATTGACTTTATAACACCTTTATATATATATATATATATATATATATATATATATATATATATATATATATATATATATATATATATATATCTAGGGTGCATGCTATTACCATGATCCAATGGCACTTGTCAAAAAGAGAAGGGGAAGTTCCTCAGTGTTCTGGTCAAGTTTCCCTTAGTTTGTATACCACCTTGAGTCTCCCCTGAAAAGAGTCCATTTGTTTAGTAGGAGGAACCCATTCTAAAAAAGTATAAATACATAAATTAAATAATGGCTGCTGCTATATCTCAGTTATTTCACTACATCTTTGTACTCTATTTTAATGCATCAGAATTATTAAGTGTTTATGGTTACTGTACCTCAGTGGGCCTGTAACTATAAATTGATATTGATATTTTTTTCCCAGAATTCACTTCAACCCCCTTTATCTGAGTCATGGTAGACATAAAGAAACGAGTGTTTTTAACTGCCATGTTAATAGAACTGCGGTAGTGTGAGTCACAGACATCTTGCACAGCTTCTGGAACCTATTTTTCATTTTCACTTTTTTTTACTCAAATTACTTTGATCTGTATCTGCCTAGATCTGTCAGTTGAGAAAGTCATTAATCAAACTTGGGTCATGTGTGTTGTTGTAAGGGCTTCATTAGTCTATACCATTGGAGCAAGTTCTTACAGCATTAATGGTTGATTAATTATCTGTACTTTACCCAGATTCACTCCGAATCTGCTGTGTGTTCTTACAAAGGGCACTGAATGTAGCTCATTTGATTTTTACTGTAGTGCTTGCATGCTATCAACTGAACGCATAACTGAAGCTAAGTAAATTTTTATCTGCACTTTTATCAAATAATACACAATTTAAAGTAATTTGTTTGTGTTGCATTGAGGAATATCTAACTGGAAGCTGTGACTCTGTTTTTCAGTAGGTTCCCACCCACCCTGTTTTTGTCTTGGTGTTAATCTTGGTGGCTTTGAAACTGCCCGCCCCTCTTGTAAATTTGCACTTGGATACTCCTCCTGGGCCCATCTCATTTACTCACTCAAAAAAAAAATGTATCTGCTTTTACTGTATTTGTGTTTCTTCCTACTTTATTTTGCTTTTGCGCCATCTTAAAAGTACTCAATTGTATTTATTACTGCTTGGTGTAAGTCATTCTAAGCATTTTAGTTTAAGCACTTGGGCTTCAGACCAGTTGTTTTACATTAAGAAGGTTTGTGGTCTGCACTCTAGTGGCAGGACAGGTAGCTTACATCCTTCTAAGTTGGGAACTGCTGATTGAGGGCTCAGTGTTTGTTATTCTAAAAGTGTATTCATTCTGGTTTAAGCACTTGGGCTTCAGGCCAGTTATTTTACATTAAGAGGGTTCATGGTCTGCACTCTTGTGGGAGGAGAGGCTGGACTCTGCCCTTCTGAGCTGGGAATTTCTGGTTAAAGGCTTATAGTGCCTGCATATTTGAACTGCTTCTTACTGAAATTGGTACACCTTGTTTGCTGTAGCATAGACTAGATCCAGGCCTGCTGAATCTAGCTTTGTTTGTATAACTTGAGCACTAATCCAGGCATTCTTTAAAGTATTCAATTGTATTTATTACTGCTTGGTAGTAACTTGATTAAAGTGTAGCTATCATTCTAAGTCTTTTGGATTAAGCACTTGGGCTTCAGACCAGTTGTTTTACATTAGGAAGGTTTGTGGCCTGCACTGTGGTGGCAGGACAGGTAGCTTACATCCTTCTAAGTTGAGAACTGCTGATTGAGGGCTCAGTGTCTGTTATTCTAAAAGTGCATTAGTTCTAGTTTAAGCACTTGGGCTTCAGGCCAGTTATTTTACATTAAGAAGGTCCGTGGTCTGCACTCTGGTGGGTGGAGAGGCTGGACTCTGCCCTTCTGAGCTGGGAATTTCTGGTTAAAGGCTTATAGTGCCTGCATATTTGAACTGTTTCTTACTGAAATTGGTACACCTTGTTTGCTGTAGCATAGACTAGATCCAGGCCTGCTGAATCTAGCTTTGTTTGTATGCTTGTTTGCTTGTTATTTCCCTGAAATGCTAATTCCACCTACAACGCAGCTTTTCAACGCTTCTGTGGATCCCTAGTGATATCTGCATTGCTTACTGTACTTATTTCCTTGTTTCACTTGAAAGAAAGTTACTGTTTGTCATTTTTGCATTTAAGTTACCTGTAACACATTGCATTTAAGTTACCTGGCACTTGTTCACTAAAGCAATTATATAAGTCAGCACTAAAAAATTAAAAGCACTACACCCTCACAAACTCCCCTTGAGTACCTTGTTCCCCATTGGCCCTTTTTTCAATTATAAAGGAATTCCCAATACTATTCTAGCATGTCCAAAGGTCAGTTGTCAATCTCCTCTCTGGTCCAGCTGGTGAATCTGGGAATCTTGAGGCAATGTTACAACTGCCTCATGTACACAGACAACCCTCTCCTCCTCCCAACAAATTCCAACACATGTGAGAGATGCAACCATATAGCCAAACTGGAGGCTAAGCTCTTTCAACTCAGTACTGGCGTAACCAGTCAGGAGGAGAAGGAAACCACACTCACTACAATTCCAGTCTCACATAGACCTACCACGACAGCAAACCAAACACATAAACACACAAAAATATACTCGGAGACTCTAAATAAAAATCTGCCTAAGCAGCAGAGACCTCCAAAGCAGACACCCAAGCAACCAATACCCCAAAACAAAACACGTGCAACACATAGCTCACAAAGCCAGTGTGCCGAACAGTCACAGCCCTTAAGGCTAAACAACACACCTGATACACTTGTAATAGGTGACTCTATCGTCAGGCACACTGACGTCCCGCTCACCAGGCTGAACAAGGAGAAGGTCACGGTGAGCTGCCTGTCGGGAGCTAGGATCCGCCACATAACACAAGCACTCAGGTCACTCCAAGGCAAGTACAAATATGACTCAGTCATTGTTCATGCTGGTGTGAATGACCTGAGACGTACCTCCCCGGACTACATGAAAAGAGACATAGAGGAGCTCTCTGAGCATGTAGCCCAGGCCGGTATGACCCTGACCTTGAGTAGCATCTTACCCTCACCAAGAATGATGCCACAATATGAAGACAAGATGATTAATTTCAACAATTGGCTTAAGTATTGGTGTCATTCAAAGGGGATCCAATGCCTGTCAGCCTGGGATGACATGCTCGACAAGCCACGATGCTTCGCTAGAGATGGCTTGCACCTGTCACCCCTGGGCTTTCAGATATTGTCAAAGGCTCTTGCTACCCCCATAGTGACTTTTTTAGGCAAGGCTCAAAAGACAAACCCACCTCTATAGGTATCACAAGGGATAAGAAACTAAGAGTAATGGTACTCAATGCCAGAAGTCTAAACCTCAAGATGCATGCACTCGAAACTCTCCTTAGCATGGAGAACATCGATATCTGTGCAGTAACAGAAACCTGGTTCAAGGCTCCCGAGAGCACCCCAGCACTACCAGATTATACCTCATACCATGCTGTTCGGCCCCAAAACTCGGACCGAACCAGAAAAGGAGGGGGAGTATCAATATTCTTCAAAGATACCCACACCTCCAGGTTGGTGGCACAGCACGAAGCATCAGAGACTATCCATGTGCAACTAACAGTGGGTAAAACTGCCTTCCAGTTTATAGCCTGCTACAGACCACCCTCCCAAACCCAGGAACCCCACTCGGCCTTCCTGAGAACACTGGAAAATATGAAGGTCTCTCCAAACACTATTATATTGGGCGACTTCAACTACCCAAACAGACTGGGAGCATTACTCTAGCTCCAACACCCTAGTTCAAAGGTTCCTAGAATTTATAAACTCAAATGCTATGGAACAACTTGTTACCACTCCCACAAGAGGGGAAAACATACTGGACCTGATCATCACCAACATGGGGACTCTATGCTCCAGACCAGAAGTGTATCCCTCACTGGTAAGATCAGACCATAAACTAATCTCACTGGATATTCACATCCCGACCCCACCCCCTGCCCAGAAAACCACAGTGAAAAACTTCTCTAAAGCAAATTTCACACTCCTCAAAACTGAGGTGGAATCCTTCAAAGCCCCCGGGCCTGTGGAAAATACGGCCCAGACCGCAGAATCCTTTATAAACGCATTCTATGAACACCTTCAGGAATGCATGGATCATGCAATCCCAAATAAAACCAAGACCCAATCCTCTAAAGGCAGACGTCCTGTCTGGTGGACCCCAGCCATAAACAAACTATACAATAGAAGAAGGAAGCTACTATATGATAGAGCAAAGTCCCAAAAAGGGAAGGCAGCTCTGATCAGTGTTAGCAAAAAACTACGGGCACTCATAAAATCATCTAAGGCCAGCTTCGAGAGAAAAATTGCACAGGACACTAAGGATAGTTAGGTTAGGAACCTGGGTGGGAATTCCCAGATATGCTCAGAATTAGTCCAAAATTACAAAAAATACACCGAACCCACAGACATTGCCAACATCCTAGCTGACAGGTTCAGCGCAAACTCCCCCCCCCCTCCCCACCAAAAGGACAAATATCTATCCCAGCAGAGTGCCCCCCCCCGACGTCTCAGATGCTCAGGTAAGAGCCGCCCTCTCCAAAGCAAAAAACACAGCATCAGTGGGACCAGACGGTGTCCCGGGCTGCATCCTACATGAACTCCAAGAAGAGCTAAACCCAAACATAAAACTACTGTTCAATCTCAGCCTTACCACAGGATATGTACCCAAAGAGTGGCGTACAGCAACAGTGGTCCCTCTCCACAAAGGTGGTGCCTCAACGGATCCTGGAAACTATCGCCCCATAAGCCTGACTAGCTTGGTCAGCAAAGCTATGGAAAGGATCATCATGGACCTCATAAATAAAGATATTGGGGACCTACAGACACTGGATCCTACCCAGTTTGGCCTTGTTAAGGGCAGATCCTGCCTCTTAAACCTGGTTGATTTCTTTGAAACAGTCACCAAGGCCATTGACGAGGGGGAGGTGGTCCACACAGCCTACCTGGACCTCGCAAAAGCCTTCGATACAATACCCCACTCGGGCATTATAGATAAGCTCACCAGCTTAAATATAAACCCCCGTGTCACTAGATGGTTGCAAACTGGCTCAAGGACAGAACCCACATGGTTAGAATTTCTGGAGCCATGTCAGACTCCAAACCAGTTACAAGTGGCGTCCCACAAGGATCAGTCCTGGGACCTCTCTTGTTCAGTATATATTTCTCAGAGGTACAGGCCAACATGGAAGGACTGTGGCTGACCAAGTTCGCAGATGACTGCAAACTGGGCACCATAATTGACTCTCCAGCCGACACAAGCTTCCTCCAAAAGGGCCTCATAGAAACAGACAACTGGTGCCAGAGCCATGGCCTCAAGCTAAACGCCAAAAACTGTATAGTCATCCCCTTTGGCAAAAACAAAGTGCCCACAAATTACCACATAGGTGGTAATCCATTAAGTACGGAAGACATAATTAGGGACCTGGGGACCCAAGTTGATAGCAATCTCTCATTTGACAACCACGTGGCCAAAGTGGTTAGAAAAACATTTTATATAGCCCACCTAATCATGAAGGGATTCACATCTAGATCAGGGGAGGTCATTGTGCCTCTTTACTCATCCCTCATCAGGCCTATAATTGAGTACAATGCCCCTTTTGGGATGTACCTTACCAGACACCTGCAGCAACTGGAAAGACCCCAAAAGTACCTCACCAAGAGGATCAAAGGGCTCAAACAGATGCCATATGCTGCCCGGTTAAAGAAACTCCAGCTCTACTCAGTGGCATACCGCCTGCTCAGAGGCGATCTGTGCCTGATGTATAAAGCCATGTCCAATCCGGAATTAATGGACATGCTGCACCTCAGAAAATCCAAATCCCATCGAGCTACACCCTCGAGAGACTTGAACCTCAGCACTGAAATAAATAGGACATGCTGGAGGGACAGATTCATAACCCAGAGGCTCCATTCACTCTGGAATAAAATATAGTCCAGGTTAGGCAGAGTCCCTCATTGACTCTCTTCAAGAGGAATCTTGATGAGTGGATGGGGGATCGTAGGTTTACCCCGGGTGTCACTTCTGTGTCACTGTTAGACAGAGGCACAGTATACTAACCTCAAAAAAGGGCATAGCAAAATTAATTTAAAATGGGTGGCGAAAGCCAAACACACTCTGGCTAGGCTTATAAATGCCCTAGGGCAGATAGCCTAGTATGAACCTATGAACATATATGAACTGTACATTGCTTGTTTCTTCACAGAATACTAGTTTTGTCTGCTTCATCATATATTTTCTATACTTACTGTACATGCTTTTAGGCATAGGACATGGTTGAAAAGGGTCTTGGGACCAGTTCACTTACCTAGTTAAACAAATAAAACAGAAAATAATAGTAATAATAATACCAACAACAATGATTACATATACAGTTTTGCAGAAATGTTAGTACTTTATAAAACATAAAAATAAGTTGTACTACAGCTTTTTTTATCATACTAGTCTTTTAACTCTTATTTGTCTTTTGGACATTTCCCTTTAATGTGATTTAAATTTTGAGGATTCAGAGTCTGAACAGGAAATGTGCAAGAAAAGGGTGGCATAATGTAGAACTGAAAATAGACATGGGCAAGGAGTAACATGCAACATTTCTTCTCAATACAGTGTACTGTACAAACATATATATATATATATATATAAGTATAAATATATATATATATATATATATATATATATATATATACACCATATTTCTTCGTAAATAAGACCTAAACAGAGAATAGGGCCTAGCATGGTTTTCCAGGGTGGTCATGATATAAGCCCTACCCCCAAAATAAGCCCCAGTTAAGTTCATCAATAGCTTATGAGGGACATGTTGAATTTTAAAATAATATTATTGACACCTGTTGACTGATTAAAAGTACTCTGCTCGCCATTCTCAGACCATTCGGACACCCAACTTCTTCTCTTTGCAGAAAGTTATAAGATTATTTCCCTGGCAGTCCTCCACGATTCTTACTGTATCCCTAATCCTCACTCACATTTGGCGGTTGAGATTCTTGGCCCATAAACACTGGCGAGTGTACTTTGATTGTTCAAAGTACAGACAACGCATGGAAAATGTGCGCACTTGATAACAAATGGCTGTGGTGTCTTCTGAACTGTCACCATTTTGTGTTGCCAGTCCTGTCTCATAAGTCTTCAGTTAACCCCCCCCTCAGACAAGATGAGTGCAAAAAGAAAGAGCTATTCCATTGAGAACAAGAAAGGAATCATGGAAGACTCCTGGGGAAAGAATCTGATGACTTTCTGCAAAGAGAAGTTGGATCTCTGAATGGTCCGAAAATGATGTGCAGCGTATGATAACCTCAGTCAACAGGAAATGGAAAGAAGTGCAAGTATGGATCAGATCGGCAACCATTATTTCCTGAGCTGGAAGACATCATCTGTGAATGGATTGCTAACAGGAGAGCAAAGGCTTTGGTTGTGCGCAGGGCTGATATTCAAGCATTTGCCCTTGCAATGGCACCACAGTTAGAAATATCCCCAGAAGAATTCAAAGCATCGTAACATTGGCTGGATGGCTTCCTTCAGCAATATGAACTGTCTCTAAGAAGATCAACAACACTTTCAAGTTGGAAGATACTGAAGTTATTAAACGTGCACTTGCATTCAAGTCCTTTGTTGATGGCATCGACTTTTCTGAATACCAACTCTACAACATGATTGCTATGGATGAAACTGCAGTGTTTATGGGTTAAGGATCTCAAACAATTGATCAGAGGGGTGCCTTGTCAGTCTAAATTCTCTCCACTGGTTATGAAAGTGCACATGTTACTTGTATTTTGGCAATTCATCTAGGTGGAAAGAAACCCCCACCTCTAATCATTAGTAACGGCAACAAAGATAAGACCGAACGTGTTTCAGGCATTTACATTTTTTGAAACCGAAAAAGCCTGGTGCACACAAGCAGTTATAAAGAAGTGGGTCAATGTAATGCTGCCACTTGTTTTGCATGGTGGCGAAAGAGGTCTGCTAGTCTGGGATTCAGCCAGCACTCACCAAGCTAAAGACGTGAAGAAATTCCTTGCACAGAGAAGAATAGATCAAATAATGATTCCCGCAGGAATGACTGCCTATCCCCAGACTCTTGATATTTCAATAAACAAGCCATTCAAGGACCATTTGCGCATGGAACTCAGTGATTACATTGAAAATAGAATGAGAAGGAATCAGCATGGAAACTTTGTGAAGCCTAGCCTGCAAGAGGCCATGACTTGGGTGAAAAATTCATGGGATAAAATCACTGATAGCTGTGTTGCCAATGCACTAAGCAGGCTACTTGGACAAGCAGTGCTCATTTAAGGAGAGCTACATTGCTAGGCATGACATACTGGGGCCAATAGTTCTACAGGAAATGGAGTTGCAAGAAATTCAGGCCGGAATTCAGGGGTTGGAGACTTATGACAATGTTTCAGAAGAAGACAAGACTGTATCTGAATAACTTTTTCTTTATCAGGGCAACAAAATGGATTATTCTGCTTTCAGCTGCCAGCAAGCTCTTGTCAGTTTTTTTGACGTTATTGTATTAAGGTAACATTTCATTATCAATGGGTAATTACAAAGTAAGGCCACTAGTTTCCAGACTTCATTTTTATGACTTTCCATAATTCTTCTCTTATGGTTTGGGTAAGGAATAAAGAAAGCATCATCACTCAAAAATTGGCAGTTATTCACCTGTTTTATTCCCCTCCTCCAAAACACATGTATTGGGATTTTTCTGCACTTTTTGTTAAGCATGAAATATTGCACTGTGAAAGCCAAGGTGTAGATATTCTGAAGTTGAAATCTTTGTTGCACTGTTTATGTAGAAATCTCACACAATTGTTAACGCGCTACTTAGAACTGTTGCTCAATAACAGAAAAGTACCAAATAAATGTCAATTTGTGTACATGAATAAATGTTGATTTTTGTACATGAATAAATGTTGATTTGTGTTCATGAATAAATGTTGATTTTTGTACATGAATAAATGAATAAATGTAGATTGTTGTACGGGAGGGGGGAAAATAAAGCATCCTCTGATAATAAGTCCTAATGTGTATTTTGGAGAGGGGAAAAGTATAAGACCCGGTCTTATTTTCGGGGAAATACAGTACATATATATATATATATATATATATATATATATATGTATATATATATATATATATATATATATATATATATATATATATATATATATATATATATATATATATATATATATATATATATATATATCTATATATATATATATATATATATATATATATATATATATACATACACACACACACACACACACACATATATATATATATAATATATATATATATATATATATATATATATATATATATATATATATATACATATACATATACATATACATATACATACACAACACACACACGCAGCTTTTCTCCCCAGGCCTCTGCTGTAAATGGACATGTGCCCAGTCGGACTATCATGGTAAACAAATGTAAAATAAAAAAAAAATAAAAAAAAATATATATATATATATATATATATATATATATATATATATATATATATATATATGCATACATATACACACACACACACACATACCCATTACCACCAAATATATCTCTAAAACAGGATGATATGCCTAATTGATGCATCATCTCTTTGATATTCTTAATTTTTTTTTTGAATATCACTTTGAGTTTTCCCTTTTCTGTGCTGTTTTACATTCCTGCTCTTACTTCTGGCAGTGAGTTTTTTCTGTTCATTTTCCCTCAGATATTGTGAATTAAATATGGAAACAGAAGAGCTGAAGGTTATAAAAGTAAATACATGTGTTGATGGAAAGTCTGACATTTTATTTCGTGTCATATCACAGCCGTCACTGTCTGCTACAATTGGTATTGTTATACATAAGTGAGATCTCCTATGGCTGCCCTAGTTGAGGTAACACTGACTGCTACAGTGCTGCAGATTATATCTACAGCGGAGGGTCTGCAGGGAGAAATAGCAATTCTTCTTCTGTTAACGGTGTTAAAAGGATATGCTGGAATAATTGTTTGTGGAAATGAGTGACAAAAGAGAAGCCTGCTTCTCACTGTCATGGATTACAAAAGCTTTTAACAGAAGGTTGTAGTGCTGTGAAGCAGAATTTTTTTTAGCACAGTACTTTTAAATCTGTGTTTGTTCTGTGTGTAGTACACAACATTTTGAACCATACTATAATCCCAAATTATAATTCAGTGTGACATAAATAACAAATAATAAACATACATATCTGTATGCATTGAAAGGCATTAGAGGAACAGAGATGACAAAAGCCTTCTCCATTGAAAAAGCTGTTAGAAAAAGATTTCATTAGGCAACTAATACAGATAGATTTCTGTTTTGGGGCATATTACATAGAAACACGTTTGCAAATATGGCATATTTGACATTTTTAAAATTACTTCTACCATGAAAAAATAACCCGACCTCTCTGATCTTGCTTATAGAAAAGTTGCTGAAAGCTTTTTGCTTCCCCATTCTTAGATCCTTATGCAAATCTGTAACTAAGTTATATTTCTGTATATCCCTGCAGTATGGTATGCAAGTAATTGAAAGTAATACAGTGGCTGCAACCTTACAAGAATAGATCCTGCTTTGGAAATGCTCTACAGCCTAAACTAGACAGATTCCTGCTTATAGCTAACAAGTGCAAACACCTGAAGAAATGGTGAAGACAAAAATGTAGCACAGTTAGCAGGAACTTGAAGTGTGACATGGCCAGGAAATTATTTAGATGCTAGATAACTTTAGTTGCCGTATTATACTTTTAGACTGCATTCCAAAGTGTTCTTTAAATTTTAATGAGAGAGCTGTAAGATACTCCACTGGATATATGAATCTGATAACATCTTGTAACACAGAAATATAGGAAGTAAATACCTGACAGAATATAGCATTATGCTAGCCTGTGTGTATACCCAAGCATAGCCATTATGGATTTTTTTGTTGTTTGCAATTAGACTGTAATTTTTCATTCACTTATTGACTAGAGGTCTCTTGAGGTTATATTTAACAGTCAGTTAAAGTGATAATCCCTTTTGATGGCCCTTAAACTCCATCTTAAAAAAATTGTGTGTCTGTGTGTATACATATATTGGAGAGAGACTGTCTACAAGGTAAAAAGAATTTTACTTTGACTCTGAGAAAAAAAAAATAGAGATTAATGGCATTTTAAATGTGAAAAGCATTCTCAGATGGAACAGGTAGGGTGGGTATAGTTACTTCCCCATCTGTGTTGATGTTATTAGTAACTGTTTTTTGACTTTTTAAAACATTTCTGAAGAAGTTCGACTGTTAACATGAATGAATGAAAGCGCTCATATCCATGTCTTTTCTGTCATTTTATTTAAGATTAAAGCTGTTTAAAGTTAAGACTGGCTATTTTTTTTCCTCCAAGTCCAACAAGGTTTCTGAGTCAAAAAAAAAAAAAAAATATATATATATATATATATATATATATATATATATATATATGGGTCCCCTTGACTTGATCGACACGCCAAAACACCGACGCTCAGAAGACCGACTCGAGAAGACTGACGAGACAGATGATCGACAAGGTGAAATCCTGACAGACGAAACACCAACATGGGCAACGTGTGAGCACGAGTCAGTAAGTGTGTGATAGTGAGGGATTTAGCGTCAGGGAGTGGACAGGTGAGTGTGAGATAGTGGGGGATTTAGGGTTAGGGTGCGGGAAAGGTGAGTGTGCGGTAGTGTTGGACTTCGGGTGCGGTTAAGGTAAGTGTGCGATAGTGATGGAGTTTAGGTTTAAGGGCGGGTTAAGTGAGTTAGGGTTAGGGTGCGGGTAGGGTAGGTGTGCGATAGTGACGGACTTTAGGTTTAGTGGTGGGTTAAGTGAGTTAGGGTGCGGGTAGGGTAAGTGTGCGATAGTGACGGACTGTAGGTTTAGTGGTGGGTTAAGTGAGTTAGGGTTAGGGTTAGGGTGCGGGTAGGGAAAGTGTGCGGTAGTGTCGGACCTTAGTGTTAGGGTTTGGGTTACGGTTAGTGCATGTACAGCTGTGTGTAATGTGTAGTTTATGTTTTGTGTGTCGGTGTTTTGGGTGTCGGTGTTATGGTGTTTGGTTTTGTGAGTTGTCGGTTTTGTGCGTTTTTGGTCTTTTGGTGTCGGTCTTTTGGGTGTCAGGTTTGTGGCGTGTCGGTGTTGTGATAGGGATCTATATATATATATATATATATATATATATATATATATATATATGTATATATATATATATATTTATACACACACATGTGTGTGTGTGTATGTATATATATATATATATATATATATATGTGTGTGTGTGTGCCCTTGTGTGTCTGTGTATGGACAGCTGATGTACAGCTGCCTTTTTACTGATGCAAGTGTCATTTTATTGTATATGACATATAGGAATATAGACATTTTTTGTCTCAGATATTAAGAAAGTGCCTTAGCTGACCAAGTGCAAGCAGGTATTCAGGCATGTTTAGAGGTGCTGTGCAGCAGTTAGTGACAGCATATCATCTGTTTCTGTAAAGAACATTGAGGAGCTCATTATTTTTAATTAATTTACTTGCAGGATAACTGTGTTCTGCCTGACCAAAACAAATAATGTAAGATGGTAGCAACAAAATTCCAGTTTAGCATTTACTTTTCTGAAGTAAAAACTATTACAATGGGCTCTGGCTGACTAGGTTTGCAGATGACTTCAAGATAGGACCAGTCATTGAATGCCTAAATGACGTAGCTATCCTACATGAAGGTTTGTTCTAAACAAATAACTGGTGCTGAAGTCATGGACAAAGTACATACCAAGAAATGCATTACTGTATCCTCTGGGAAGTTGTCTACCCCATGGAACTACAGCACTGACATGTCCCTAAGAATTGACCCAGTTGTTTGGGATTTTGGAATTTATGTGGCCAAAATGAAAAAACAGACTAGTGAAGTCAGGAAACAAGCTTTAATATCCAGAAAATTAAAATCCACCAATCTTTCAGGTTAAAACACCCTTCCTCAGTGTGTTTAAAGTACAAATTAGACAAGCCATTATATATGTAAAAATCAGTGACACAGCCAACCAATCAAATATGCTCATCCATTAAAAGCTGTTAATATGCATTAAAAAACATGAAATATATGTTTAATAGCATATATAAAAAGCATATAAATATATACAAAAACATATCCTTCATCTGTATAAAAATTAAAATTAATATA
This sequence comes from Protopterus annectens, assembly GCF_019279795.1. Lineage (NCBI taxonomy): Eukaryota > Metazoa > Chordata > Ceratodontiformes > Protopteridae > Protopterus > Protopterus annectens. The sequence continues at coordinate 1,815,409,896 of NC_056728.1, read as the reverse complement.
AATATAAATATTCATAGACTAATTACAGTTTCATCTGTTTCTTCTTTTAACACTGGTTTTATACATGCAACTGCATTAAGAGCAAGGGTTTTATCTGCACCTAACTTTAAAATCCACCTGTATTCTGCTATCTCTAATTTATTTTTAATATCCCTCCCTAATATTTGGAAAAAACACTTGGACTGCTCTAAATTTAAAGCTATGCTCTGGATCCTTCTCCAAACAATGTTTTGAAAGAGCATTAGTTAAAACTTTTCTATTAATATCTGAAACATGCTCAGTGATCCTGTCCTTAAATCTCCTAGTGCACTTCCCTATATAAAAAGCTGGACAAACTAGGCAGGTGGCTAAATAGACAACATTTTCAGTGGTACAAGTTGGAAAACATTTAATCTCAAAACTCTCTAAAGTTACCGGATGTTTAAAAAAATCTTTCAATATGAAATTATAATTTACACAATTAAGGCATGGAATAGAGCCATGTCTAAAACTGTGCTTGGATTTTTTAATATTATTAACCTCCTTACAGCACAGTTGTTTAAGGTTCCTTTTTCTTCTATATGAAAAATATGGGACGCTACCTACAACCTTAATTAAATCAGACTGAGCAGTTAAGATAGTTCAGTTATTTCTAATAATACTCAAAACTCTATCAGTTCTAACATTGAAGCTGTTTATATGTCTTAAAGGGCCCTTGTTTGTTAATTTATTCCTATTATTATCCTGATACCCATTCTGCATAAAATATGCTTTATTGCTGAAATATTGCTGACATATTTCTCTCACTATCCACTTGATCCTTTGTATACTTTAATAATCCTTCATCACATTTCCTCACTGTAAATTCAGTATTCATTTCATTATTATATTCATGGTATGCCTGTTCATTAGTGTTTAATCTACTAACCTTAAGATACGGACTTCTGACAATATCTCTAGAAAGAACAATTTCAAATAGTGAACAAATAGTCTCAATTGTCCTTCCAGTCTGTTCACCCTTATTGGATAGGAACTTTCTAATGGCATCTATCCAAAGTTACACATAAACCTACAGATGCCACCAATGAGACTCATTGTTTCAGGTAAAGGATGGATCACAGAACCAGTTTCCTTATATCCTGAACACATGTTAAGCCTTTGTTTGACAGAAATTAGAAGTTACATAAAGGGCACGGGTGATTTCCTCGATAAATTATATAAATGGTATGAAGCTAATACCTGTGCTGATTTTTATTTTGTTACTTTAGATGTAGTTTCTCTATTTACTATAATACCCAATGATTTTGGCATAGATGCCATCAGACAGTTCCTATGCGATAAGGGTGAACAGATTGGAAGGAAAATTGAGACTATTGGTTAATGTAATTTGTACTTTTATCACACTGAGGAAGGATATTTTAACTTGAAAGCTTTGTGGATTTTAATTTTGTGGATATTAAAGCTTGTTTCCTGACTTCACTGGTCTGTTTTTTTAGTTTTGCCTCTTTCCTTTTGCTGTTGACAAACGTTTACACAATTTCAGCTCCTTTTTTTGGTTCAACTTATGTGGCCAATGACCTAACTTTTGACCAAGTGTCCATTGTTTTAAGAAAGTCCCTCTGTATTGCACAGTTTATAAGCAAAGGGATTGTATCTAGATCTAGGGATGTCATTGTTCCCCTTTATTTAGCCTCGTTAGGCCACTTACTGAATATAATGCCTCCTTTGGCATGTATCTGTTTAGACACATGCAACAACTGGAACACCCACAAAGATATCTTACAAGAAGGATACAAGGCCTAAACTACATGTCCTACCTGGACTGATTCAAAGCACTGTCACTATACTCTCTATCCTACAGACTGCTAAGAGGTGACCTGTGTATAGCATACAAGGCATTCTCTGACCCAGTACTGATGGATTTACTGCACATCAACAAATGAAATGCCATCAGAAATATTCATTCTAAGGCTCTAATCCTCTTCTGCAACATCAACAGAATGGTTTGACTGGACAGGTATATATTGCAGAGGATACCTCTGCTTTGGAACAGACTCCCCATCCAAATAAAACAAAGTTCATCCCTGTTCGTATTCAAGTACAACTTGATCTATGGATGGGAAACAGAAAATTTAGCCTGGGACTGCCTCCTGTACTACTAATGGACAGAGACAGCTTGTACATGCTTTATCCCATGCATGGGCCACCTCAAATTATCTATGGTATGATCCCAGTATTTCTCATTGGGGTAATATATAATTATCTACCATGGGATGGGTAAGACCATTCTGTAACCATAAGGGGTAGTTTATTTCGAGCACAAACAGGGAAATTGACTAGGCTTAAAATGGCCCGCAAGAGTAGTTAGCTTAGTGCTACGAACAAAGCATTTTGCTGTGTATTACTGCTGTTGCTGCTGCAGCAGAGGAGGAATTCCTGTGTTCCTTCTATATCTAGAGGCTTTCACTGTCTCCTTTACTTTTGTATTATTATGGGTTCTGACATGCCGTGTGTCATGTCAACATTCAAGTCCAGACTGTCTGTGGCAAACAGCTCTCTTCACCTTTGTCCTCTTTTAAACAGATGAGTATGACTAGTATTGTGCCATGCTAGACATCAGCCAGGACCCTGATGATTAATCCCATCATATGTCACACATATACCATTTACACAGATGCAGCTCTTTCTGGACTCAGCCGATGCAGTATGGCAAAGCACTGTTTCTTGACACATGAAAAGAGCTCCTCATTGCCTCCTTCCCTCATACATACAGAATACAGGAAAGACCTTTTCAGGATTATACTGAATCTACTTAATGTCTCCTGCCTGTTATGAGCTCCTTGGTCTCTACTTAGAAGCTGCAGCACAATCTTATATAGGGTCTATATCACATAGTTGAAGTTTTATAACTTTGAACATGGAATGTTCGAACCATTCCATTTGAAGTTGCAAAACTTCGACTAGTGATAAAAAAAAAAAAAGAAGTAGAAACAAAATAAACTGTTGTAAGCAGGGGGCCAAGCCCCCTTGCACCCCCATGTGGGGGGCTGTGCCCCCGCACCCCCCGCTACTTAAAATATACCATCTTTGAGATCGCACCACATTGAAATAAATGGAAACCTCCCCTTACAGAGATTTCCATTTAAATGCTTGAACTTGTACAAGTTCGAACTTATGGCCTTGACCATATGGGGTTCAAACTTGTACAAGTTTGACTATGTTATAGAAACCCCTTATATGATACCCCCAAAGAGGAAAGTAGCTAGAAATGTTAATTGATCCTGTGTCTTTGGCATTGTAAGAGTTGTCTGAGTCATCTGACCAAATACAGGCCATAACTTTACTTTTTGATTAAGAAGGAATGCAATCCAAATGTTTGGCTCCGTGTTTTTTTCAGTATATGGTAGAATATTCTGAAGCCAATGAAGTTACTTCTCTTCCTGTCACTTTGGACTGGAGAAAAATGATAAATTGAAAGATTACTGCACATTTCTGCTTTAGATTGCAAACCACAGAAAATTATATTATCTTTGGTTTGTTCCATGGTTTTTCATAAAAGGATTCAGTGAAACTCCCTTCAGGAATACCTGTTGAGTCAAACTTGTCAAAAAGATACACCCACTTCAAGTACTTGTGAAATCACTGTAAATATTCTTCCTTGCAGGAGGCAAATACCACCCCCCCCCCACCTTCATAATCTTTTTGAGAGACTTTATCCCCTACACCACTTACTAACTCTATGGCCACACAGCAGTGGGAAAAAGACAAAGCACATGAGAAGGGTGAAATATGGCTTCTACATCTGCAATCTTGCAATACAGCCAATTTACAGGTAAAAATGTTCTGAGTTGAAGTTTCTGGACAGTTTCATTTTGAAAATTCACAGATCTTCCCTTATAAGACACATCTGGTATGTTTACTTGAGTTTCAAAAAATTCTATTACATGCAGTGTTGGGCTAGTAATACAATGTGCAAATGTCTTATTTCTGTCCAGCATTTGTACAGCTTTCCAAATGCACTGTTCCTCTGTGACTTTCAATTCCTTATCCCTTATTAGCACTTTGATGCCCCTTTCCCCTGGACATTGCAACCAAGGATACAGAGAGGACATAGAGTGAGTGTGTCATCAGGCTCATGTTAGGAAACATTCTGCTTAATTAATTAATTAATTAATTAATTAATTAATTAATTAATTAATGAATTAATTCAATTTTCTGTACAGAGTTACTAAAGCTAGGCATAGCTTATATTCAGGGGAGATCAAGATGGTATTTATACTATGATAAATTTGGCCAGAAAATCAGGAAAAAGACCCTAATCTTTTTGCAGGGAATTGCTGAACATCCAGAGAGTGATGCTGGAGACCTTAATGGTTGAGTGTAGTGAAGGAAAGGGAATGTCTGGTGAAGAGGGATTAGGCAATGTAGATGTAACTAGAAACTACTTGGAATGACTGTTAGAAAGTATTTTAGAGCTATTCAGAGAGACCTTTCAGCAGTTGCACTTGTTATACATCAACAAATATGATGAGCATTTTGATGCCTTGATGCCTTGATGTCTTGTTTGCTGTTTGTTCTTTATACTGTGTAAGTTTAACCAGAGAAAGCAAATAAAAGCATAGACTGATTATGGTTTACCGGACTTTGTTGCTTTGAAGTGGAAAAGGATTTTCCTCCAGTTTAGGACAGATTACCTGAATGAAATGTACATTAAACAAGAATGAAGATAACATCATGCACTAGTGATGGCTGTATGAAAGACATATGACCCTCTATTGGCACATAGTGCAGGAATTCTACAGTCCACTAGGTTATGAAAACCCTGGGGAAGGTGAAGTTATATGATATGTTAGGACCTGATGGCTTGACTATTTCAGTTTTATGAGTTACTTGGGGACTGGCATTTAGATTATTGAATGGTTTTAGGAAGGCAGAAGAGGGAAACAGTTTGTGGGGGAGGTATGAAATGCATACATAAAAAGGATAGAAAGAGTATGAGTAATTGGAAATCCCTTTCATTGCAGAACAATGATTATAAATTATTGACCAAGATGAGATTAGAAAGTTTATTAGACAAATAATTACAACCTGAGGTTTATAGCCTGATGGAAGGGAAGGATACAGGGAGACTGATGATCTTGTTAAAAGAAGTTACATGTATAACAGGAAAAGGGAAAAGAACACGGTGAATATGTTGTGTTATTTCAAAAGCCTTTAATAATTTGGACAGAGTGCATCATTAAATACAATTGAAAGTCATATGTTGCCTGCAAAGTCTAGAAAGTTTATTGAAAATAATTTATAAAAAGGCTTGGATAGTCCCCAAGGTAAATAGATTTGTAGAAAAGAAATGAGCATGGCACAGAATGATGGAGGACTAGCCACTTAAGACAGTATTATTGGTCTTTATGATGATGGCTTTTGTTATGATTTAGTAGGGACAAAACAAGATATGGAGTGGGTGTTACAGGAAAAGTTTAGTGTATAAGTGTCAATAAACTATCCAAATGATTCCATCTGATAATGATAAAAATTAACATGTAATTGTGTAAGAGATAATAACAGGCTTTATATGTGGAGAGGTTGATTCTACATTTAAATAAAGAGAATGTAAAGGTGTAGCAGGAGAAGAGTGTATCACAGATATAAATTATGAAAAGGATAGGAGAGAGATTGGAATTTGTCTTTGGGAATGAGGAGATTATTCAGGAAAATGGAAAAATATAGGAAAGATGATAAAGACAAACAGTACATCACATGGAAAGAGTGTAGGTTACCCTTTAGGAGGGTGGTCTACCTTATCAAAAGTGTAATAATAGAGCAAATCAGTTATTTTGGTAGAGAGTATCATTTATCAGTCAAAAATGTAATAAGGCAGATCAGTTGTTTTGGTAGAGAGTCTGCTTTACCAGAGATTTTTTTTATTTTATGAAACAATATGGAGCAGCAACGTGCTGATCCATATAAAACAGAGCATCTTACAGAGAACAAAAAAAATGGCTGGGCTTACAATGGCCAATGGAGTCAACTTTGTAGCTTCAATTCAGATGTTTAATATGATCAAGGTGATATCAGAAAATAAAAGTGTGGCAACAGGAGTTTGGAGATTACATATGCATATTTAAAGTAAGAAATAGAGAAAGAAATTAAAAATAAAATGGGAAGGTGAGTGGTTTAATTTTGTATAGAAAACTGTGAAACGGTAGAAAGAGTTGTGCTGAGAAAATGTAATGAATTGAAGGAAACGGTATAAAAGAATAATACAAGAATATTATTGCATACCTGAATAGGGCAGCTTATAAGATGAGTGCTGGTAGGAGATACTTGGGAGACTAACAAGGGTAAAAAAGAATAGAGCAATATGTGATTTTGTATGGAAGTTAAGGACAGTGAAACTTATCAGTTAAGGTGCTATTGAAATATAAAGCACAAGCAGAGAGGCTGTGTTCAGTATTAGGTTGTCCATGGCAATGCATTTTTACAATGTGTATTTTCATTGTAATAGAGTGAAAGGTTGTTAAGTGTTATTAGCAAAGAAAATGACAACATTTAGAAAATGCAAATATTAATATTCCTATATTTGGCTGTTTTTATGGTAAAATGAAGAAGAGCAAACAGATTTGGATAATATATTGCTAAGGGTTCTTGGCTGACATGGAACAGAAGATGTGAACATGTGTTATTTAAGAGTCTATATTAAAATCACGAAGAGGAGTTTCAGCGAACGCCTCTTCATCGACACATACTGAACAAACCCACTAAACTGTGATCGTTCAGAACAGCGATTTCTTTCCCTGGGAAAGAGTTTTATTCCAACACCAGGTCCTTGGCTTAATCTTCTAGTAGTGAGACTGCAGTGCAACATGGGGGCTGGGGGTGGGGGCCGGGAGGGGGGTTCTGCACTCCTGCGGAGTGCAACATCCTTCAGATGAGACATTAAACTGAGGTCCCATCTGATTGATTTGCTGGTAACTTGGGTGGATATAAAAGATCCCACTGTGCTTATACAAAAAGAGTAGTGGAAGTTCTCCAGTGCCCTGGCTAAATTTCTTGTGGTGAATATGAATACCACCTCAGGTCTCACAAGGAAAGAGGGCACTGGTCTAGTGGGACTAATCTGGTCAACAAAGGGTTAATAAAATACAATTTCCACAGAAGCAGCAAAGAACTATCAATGGCAATGATAGAAAAAGAGGTTGCCTTTAGTTTGTGCATGTAGCTTGATGGGTTATTTAATCTTTTGGTCATCTCTTATACTCAAGCCCAAGGGGTTCCCAAGCATTTCCATGTTTCTTCACTGAGATATGATGGTAATATTAACAAAAAGATTTTTCTGGTAACTGTTTGATATTCTGAGACTTGTCCAAAATGAACATTTCTCTGGATATTCCTTTTTCTTTGACATGTGCCGATCTCAGAGCTGATATATATGTTTGTGGATGTGAGGGGGTGGGCATGTTCCCTACAAAACACAACTTTGAATGAGAAGAGTGAAGTTTGACATTTGCTTTTCTCCGGTATTTTCATTTTTTTTCATAATTCCAGGATTCATGCCTATGAGCCTCAGAATTAAGTTGGGGAGCCTCTTTGTTACATAATGTAAAGTATACTATATTCATACACAAAAAGCACGAGCATCAATAATCCTAAATTGCATGCATTGTGCCATTGTTGAAATTAGAAGGCTGCCACATTTAAATGTTATAATCTAAACATTTCTAATGAAAAGCCCTTTAATCCAAGCATTTCACATTGTGTGGCAAAGGACAAATCATTTAACTGCTTTGCCCATGTAAGTTGTAGAAGTTAGTACTAGTACTTTGAAAGTCACTAATTTGGCATATTTTTCTGTAGGTTCCCTATTATATGATCGAAGACGCATTCTTTCGAATGCATCTTGATCGAACTTGAAAATACAAAACGGTAAAATACCGAAACGGCATATAAGTGAATTCTTTCCCTGGGAAAGAAATTGCTTGGCCACCTTTGTTATTTTGCCATTTTCGTCACTGTAGTGCGATCTCGGAGTTGGTATATTTAAGTAGGGGTGTGTGGGGGGCACTATGTAATGTTTTAAAGGTTTTTTTCTTTTCTTTTTTGGATCAGCAATTTTTTTTTCCCTGGGAAAAAAATCGCTGTTCTAAGTGTTCGAGATTGTAAGCTTTCGCTTACATGGGGTCGATAAATCAGCGTTAGCTTTTTTAAGCGTTCGCTAATTTAATATAGACCCTTTCTGTATGCTTTCACTCTTCTGTAATACCCCTCATCAGGAAGACGGTGAGTGAGAAATGAATCTTACTTCTTTTCTCAGACATGCATCCCAAAAACTGTACATCTTGTAAACGAAGTCTTACCATAAGATAAGCAAATTGTCCGATGCTTTTCAGAAGTAAGTTCACTAAGGGCAAAATACTCGTGCAAAAGCTTAAATACCAGTGACATAAAAAAGTTTCTTGCCTTCCAGTCTAGTACTTTCAAGTACAGACAGTGTGATCTGTGGCAATTGTCAGCATGTTAATGGTGCAAATTACTGTAATGTGAAAGTAAGGTTGTCATTAAGTATCTATCTTTCATATTACCTGTGCAGACCATGTATATAATAAATGAGTAATGTTATTATAACACACTTGAAATGTATTGCTTTTAACTGGAAAGTCGTTTTTCTGGTGAGCTTCTGCTTAACTGCGACATTTTCCCCTGATATTTTAAGCATTACTTGCTGATTGTGGAAATAACCCGCGGTGGTGGTGCTACGGTAGCGTTGTCACCTCACAGTAAGACGCTGTCCGGTTCGATTCTCAGCTAGAGCGTCTTCTGCATGGAGACATGTGTGAATGGGCGTACCTTCACTGAAGGCTGTGCATCAGGCCTGGCAAGCCGGTACATAAAAATCAACTGCCAATCATTAGCGGACCGGAGTTCCGCTGTGGTGACCCCTAACCGGGAAAAGCCGAAAGACACAAACAAACTTGCTGATTGTGGAAATAAGAATATAAAATGGATAGGCTTGTAAGGGCCCTATGGCCATTAGCCTAGTAACATCCTATGATCCTATGTCAATGTGCCATCTCTTTGAGGCTTAATGCAGGCTGCTTACAGTGTGTTTTCCAAAACCACACTTTTTTGTATGTTCCTTTTTATAGGAATGCCCTTTTGCATTGTTTTGAAATATTAAGGTAGGCAGAAGGAAAAAAAACTGAACAGCACTTAATTATAACAATTGATCTCCTCTGTAATGTTATTAATTGAAGTATTCAAATACTATCCTGGAACCAAAGTACTGCAGTTATATGACTGTTTATTTATCTGTCATTCTTTGTAGCTATCCCATTAGTCTATCCATCCATCCTACTCTAGAATTCTATAACTGCAAAAGCTGAACTGTGCTGCTGTCCACTAATTCAGTCAGAAAAATCTGCAACAAGTGCAGAATTTTACATGATACCATTGCACATATGTTAGTAGCATTCTTGTACTATGTGGCCAATATGTTCCTATGAGATACAATGGGACATACAATATGTACATCTGATGTGTGTGTGTGGCTTGCTATCTCCTCTGTGTGAGTGTACCTACCAAACTTTCCAGTGTTGTACATGTACATTTTGGAACCATTAGTGATTAGGAAAACTATAACTCAGTAGCTGGATTACGACTGCAGCATACCAGGGTTTTCTAGCATAGAATAACTATCATAGCACCATCAATTTTTTTTTTTGCTGTGAAATATTCATTTCTGTATGTCAAGGTGTTTTTTTTTCCAAAGATGTATCTGCTATGCTTTTAATGTACTTCAGTAAGCATGTTTCTGTAATGTCATATCTCAGGTAGTAAGTCTTTCCACTGCTGATATATCAATAGTCTTAAATGCTGAACTGAGCAATGAATGTCACAGTTTTAGAAAGTGGTCGTTCTTGTTTTCAAACTAGATATTTCCTGTGTCATAGGTCACATTTTCTCATGAACCACTTTTTTCTATCTGTTCTAGGTATATTGTTTGTAACATGTACCAAACAGAGACAATATGCAGGTTCAGGAATCTCTACAACACATATATACAGTGACTGTCATTATGGTTTTAAGAGTTATCAAAGTATTACACCTGTGCAAGCAGCAAAGTAATGCTACAAAGTGAGACTGCACCATGAGCACAGAGCCTTGAAGTCTGCAAAAGGCCCTTTATATGCCAATCAGAGGTCACTACTTCCAGGCAAACTGTATTGGGAGATGCCCATATAGATCATCCTTGTTTTCATTAGGTCTTTGGCAACTGACAATAAAGCCACCAATGCTTTTTGGTGAATGCCGGAAACATCAAAACAATGCAACGTATTGGTGATAGATCATATAACAGTGGAGATTAGGATTTTTTTCATTTTCTCCACTGTTGTGCAGTCTTGGAGTTACTATATATACGGACATGCTGATTTGTGGGTGGTATGGGTGACTCTCCCTTGCACTTTATGTAATAACATTAAATGAAAGTTATTGGGTTGGATTTCACTGCTCTGTACTTGATGGAACTACAGTAGATGAAATTTCCATTGCTCAGTTGTTATACAATTGTCCATGCAGATAATGATAACACCCTCACTCTGAGAGCAGTCTCAACATCCTAAAGCTCATGTGAATAACTTTGGTTACATGCAGGATGGGACATGATACTGTTGGCAAACAGTAGGTGGGCAAGTCCTGCTCTCCTAAAAGATGCTGGGGGGGGGGGGATTCCATGGTCAACTCTCCAATGAACTTTATCAAAGACCACCTCACTTAGTGTCCTGCTCCTGTGACCTTCTAGATCAGTTAGTGAAATAGAAGCTCCCTCTGTCTGAAGCTTACTGAACCCAGTACTAAGACAGAACCAACTACATACTAAAACAATTATGTGATAAAATCTCTGCTGGTGCTGGTTTCTCCTTCACACATACCACTGCCAGTATCAAATATCATTCCCAGTATGACAAAATGCCTGATGTCTAACATGACCCTGTTCACACCAACATGGCCAGGTTGTTGACAGAGTTATAAAGAACCATGTGGTAGCCAATGTATACATGCTCATTTAGAACCACCAATCAGTGGCCAAATGTAGTGTTAAGGAGGGCAGCAGTAGTAGTTGTGTCTATCTGCAGATTAGTGGAAAGCTGTAGATAAATTGTGATCAGATTGTGGTAAGAAGTAACCTTATTGTAGTCAGTATGACTCATTGATCATGGAGTCAGTAGATGATAGAAGTTATCTTCATATTTGGTTTGTTAGGCACAATGATTACAGGCATGGGGGCAAACAGTTATATCAAGGGAATGCTTGCATCAGGTGCAGGGTATACAGAATGATTCATAGTATGATGTGACAGTGCTGTGCAGCAATATCTATGGGCTAATTTGTATATATGCTTCCATAAGGCACATCATGATGGCCAATCTGTGTTTTCATAAGGTGGATCGTGAAAGACAGTGTAGCTGTTTGCACAACCTTCACATAAGGTGCAATGGTACTGTTATATTTGTTCTCTGGATGTGATATGCCATCCTGGGCAGAACAATCTCTGTCCAGCTGATACCTTACATATTGATTAGCAATGCAGCCACAATCTGATATAATAGAATGGCAAAGGGCACCTACTGTAGTTGCAACTTCTGTCTAGATTCAGTCCAGATATCATCATTCAGTAAACACAATGCTTAACGAAGTAATGTTTCTGCCTACCTGATGTGTGGCAAGCCAAACCAAATAAAGTTGAGACAACCTAGTATAAATGCAATGTTCAACATAACCGTTTGTTGGAAGGTCTTCTTAATTGACTACTAATTCCATTTCTTATGCCTTTTTAAGCCAATACATATTTTCAGATTCTCCATCCATCCATCACCCCATTTTCCCATTCAAATTCATTCCCCATGAGCAATCAGTTTTGCAACAACAGGTACCCAGCCCCACAAGTCTCACAACAGATGATTAAAGTGGCAACAGGTGCTTAAAATTACAGTTCAGGGATTACACAAGCTGCAGCCAAACATTCAGCAGTGACAAAAGTATTTTGTTTCCTGTGCTTTTGCTGACTTCTTGGTATTCTGATTTCTGAGGGTGTCTGTTTACTTAACCATATGAACGCAGAAGTTTGCAGTGAATGGTGTTATTAAGTGCAGTTTATGCTGTTGCTTGCTTTTGTATCCGAATGTTTAATGCAGCTGAGATGCACAGTCATCAACTGGTAAACAAAAAAAAAAAAAAATAAGCTTGTCTGACTGAGTGGAGACAATAGTTGGACATTGCTTAGCAAACTGAATGGCTCTTCTCTGTTGAGAACTGAAAATTGCCACACACCTAATTTAGAGAGCAAGACAGTTGCTGTTGTATCTTTCAGCTTTTACCGGTTAGGAGTCGCCACAGCGGAACTCCGGTCCGCTAATGATTGGCAGTAGATTTTTATGTGCCGAGTTGCCGGCCCTGACGCACAACCTTCAACGAAGGTACGCCCATTCATGCATGTCTCCACACAGAAGACGCTCTAGCTGAGAATTGAACAGGACGACGTCATACTGTGAGGCGACAACGCTACCGCAGCACCACCACCGCAAGACAGTATACCTGATATTTCAACAAGCATCATTGCACTCTTTGCTACTTAAATGAATCAAGGAGTAAAACAGAGATGACTTCTGGGCAATAGCCCTTATTGTGATAAACCCGTTAAATTACAGGATTTATCAGGAACGTGAATGGTATATTCATGTGCATACCGAATTCCCACACCCACGTAGTGGTCCAGTTAAACTGCTTCAGTGTATTTCTGTCACAGAGCAGTAACCGAGGGCTACAGAAGTTATCAGGTTAGGTAGTGCCCAAGAATGAAGCAAGGAGTCAGTAAAACCTTCAGTCTTCTGAAACCTCTTCAGTGATCAGGTCACTTAAATGCAACCAGTCAGGCTTGAACTGCTTTCTGACTAAATACTTTTGATGATAATTCCCAGTGTTGCACCACACTTTTAAAGCAACAGCAGCAGTAGACTTTACGTACAACAGTGAAGAGTTCAAAAATCAAAACACATCTCACTGAGACATGTAAAATATTACCATGTCAGTTATTTTTTCTATCAGCTGAAAAGAAGCAAGTCACCTGCATTTAGTGTACCAAGAATGTTGAACTCCTGAAACCCATAGACAAAGAATGTTGACACGTCAGTAGTACATGTAGTTATGAAGGTAAGCATATTTTTATAGTTCTGTTTGAATAACTCAGGTTTAAAGGTGTCTTAACTGGAGTATGAGCATCTTCTGGGTTAAAAAGATGTTATTTACTTACTATTTGCTCACCAGGTATTGGACTGGATTATTGACGTTTTGGATTCATGACCACACTCAGACAGCAGAAAATACATGATGGTCTTTCTATTCAAATGAGTATGTAGTAAATTCAGAAAATAATTGTGAGATTCAGTGCAGATAGTGTAAAATGAAAAGATCCAGAGGGCATTCAGAGAAAAATGTATGCATGTATGTGAGTGTGTGTGTGTGTGTGTGTGTGTGTGTGTGTGTGTGTGTGTGTGTGTGTGTGTGTATATATATATAAATACACACACACACACACACACACATATATATATTTATATATATATATATATATATATATATATATATATATGTGTGTGTGTGTGTGTGTGTGTGTGTGTGTGTGTGTGTGTGTGTACATATATATATATATGGGTGGTGCAGCGGTTAGTGTTGTCACCTCACAACAAGAAGTTCTCTGGTTTGATTTTCAGCTGGGGTGCCTTCTGTACGGAGTCTGCATGTCCTTCCTGCAGTCATGTGGGTTTCCTCTGAGTACACCAGTTTCCTCCCACATTCCAAAGACATGCAGTAGGTGGATTGGATACTCTAAATTGGCCATAGGTGAGAGTGTGTGTGTGAGTGAGTGGTGTGAATGAACTACTGTGGCAGGGCTAGCCACCTGGCTGTGTAAACCTTGGCTCAAGATGATTGTCACTGTGGAAGTAACACCCTGACCCCATGTGCAAAATGGGAAAAGGGGTTGAAGATGGATGTATGTGTATATATATATATATATATATATATATATATATATATATATATATATATATATTATATACAGACATAGACATATACACACACATGCACAAAATGCAAGCTAATAAATTCATAAAACACTGTGTAATCATACATATAATATATAACTATATAGATGTTAAATGCATGTGTATAAGATGACTCTTTAAAAATATGAGAAAAGTTTCTTAAATGTATTCTATTATTCATGATATGGGATGTTAACATTGTGATGATAGCAGTTGTAGGTAGATTCAGTAATTAGATGCTCTTTATGTTGCCACAGGAATTAACATCAGTGTCTTTAAAAATCAACACTTCCTTCAAAGACTTTAAAAAGGAACAATATCTGCTTAGGGCTTCTATCCCATTTGAAACAGTAATGACACTGGCATATTGTGTGTTGTAAAGATCTGAACTGTACAAGGAAGATGCCTGTTTGTGTTGTTAAGGAGCTATTTGACCAATACCATCTGCTCCATCTTGAAGTTCTGTTCTCTTGCTCATTTCCTGGTGTCTGCATAAGACTTCATCCTGGGTTGTTGCTCAGTTTCTCTGCCATCAGTCTTCATTTTATAGTCTTCAATGATTTCTGACTCAGAAGGAATTTTATTTTTGTGATGATAGTTGAACAAACAGCTTGATGAAGCCTCAGCTATGGTAGTGCGAGAAGAACTCATGTATCCTTTGAATGATGTGAAAACATGTTGATTCCCAGGAATTCTGTTTATTCTGGCAGTCACGATGACTTTGTTGATATAGACCATTAACCTTTTTACTAATTCATTTGATTGAAGCTATAGTGAAATAATCTTCCTGAGTTAAATAGCAAAAATGGCAATATTGTAATGAAAAACAAAATATAACAAAATGAACTACAGTGTAGAACAAGAAAAAGCCTTTAGCACTTTAATTCTTTTTTGACTTTGGGATAAAAAAATAAACTTTTTAATAAAAGATTTTTTGTTTTGTTCTGCACTTTCATTTAGTTTATTTTATTACCTTTCCTGTGTTGGATGAAGATTTTGGCAAAAATGGACTTCCAAGATGGCTGCATACCAAGTAACAGCTTAATTTCATCTCTCCCAATGTGAAACGAAGAAAGAGAGTTAGGGAATTTGTCTTTTGGGGTAAATTTAATTTACTGGCTAGTAAGTGCACTGCCTGGATGCCAGCAAAGAAGAAATTTAGAGAACCTGAAAGAAAATCAATCACAAAAGGTGATGGGAAAAAAAACACTTACTGGAAGAATCCTGCAACTGTTAAAAAACAGCTCAAGCTCCAGTTTTTGATGCAAGACATGGCTTCCAGTAATCTAGAGGGAAAATAAATCAAATGTGCTCAGAGCTGATTAAAATAAACAAAGCACTGAAGGAGTATGTCAACTCAAATAACAAAAGGATGAACAAATGGAATAAGCTTTAAACAGATATTCAGATGAGCTGATAAAATGGCAAAAATCAGAGGATGAAATGAAGAAAAGGCTGGCTAAGTATTCTTATTTTGGCTTTTTCCAGTTAGGGGTCACCACAGTGGATCACCTGTCTGCTCATGATTGGCAGTGGAGTTTTTACGGTGTTGAGTTGCCATCCCAGCGCACAACCTTCCACAGAAGGCACATGGACGCACTCATGCCTAGGGCCAGTTTAGAGTGTCCAATCCACCTACAGCATGTCTTTGGGAGAAAACCGGAGCACCTGGAGGAAACCATCGTGACCACAGGGAGGACATGCAGACTCCGCACAGAAGTCACCCCAGCCGAGGATTGAACACAGAGAACCTCTTGCTGTGAGGTAGCAACACTAACTGCTGCACCACCATGGCTGCCCTAAAAGGTTGGCTAAGTATAAGACTGCTAAATAAGAGATGTTTCAAAAAAATGGTAGGTTGGGAGAGTGGCCTAATGGTTAAGGTGTTTGCCTTACAAACACAAGGTACAGGGCTTGAGTCTCACAAGGGATAATTGGCTAGGCTTAAAATGGCTCGTAAGGGCAGTTAGCTTAGTACTAACCAATGAACCTATTAGAGAACAGTGCACATAAGGAGAACCTGAGATTTTCTTCTGTATGTAACGAATCACAGACTGTATTAAATTTATGAAAGCACAATTAAGCAACTGAACTGTTAATTGAAAGGGCACACTATGTACATGCTCCAAATAGAACTTTCAACTTTTACCAACAGAATTTGGAACAAAGTAAAAAATAACTAAGGAAAATGCCCCAAATTAGGGATACATTTTAAATGTTGGCACTATTATCT
This sequence comes from Protopterus annectens, assembly GCF_019279795.1. NCBI lineage: Eukaryota > Metazoa > Chordata > Ceratodontiformes > Protopteridae > Protopterus > Protopterus annectens. Next base: position 1,815,393,585 of record NC_056728.1, on the reverse strand, counting down.
TAGAAATTCTGAAAATGATTTCCAATGTTAAGAGGAATGGAACAAAACTTTGAGAAACATCAGGGTTGTCCCTACAAAACAGGGACAGTTGAGAGGTCTGCCTCCAGACCTGGCCATGTGAAAGCAGCCAAGACAACACACCCCTTAGAGTTGACCCAGTAGTCATGGACTTAGGGAAACACAGACAGTAATCTAGTCTTTGACCATCACGTACCTACAGTACTGAGGAAATCATTCTGTTTTGTGCAACTTATAAGCACTGTAAGGACTTTGGATGCAGATCCTTAAGTAGAATAACCATAACCATACAGAATATTATATTCATAAAGTAGAAAAAAGTATTCTAAGGACTAAGCCAACATTGGAATGGAGAAAGGGGATTCTGCTGAAAGGATTGAGAAAAGAGACTGGATAAGCAATTTGCAAAGAAACAATGGGAGGATATATGTATGACTCCCAAATATGCAACAAAGTCTAGAAGATTTAGGATCATTTCTTGGCAGTATTCACATAGGTATTTTTATACCCACAGCAGACTCCAAAGATTTTTTCTTCATATAGATTGCAAATGTTGGAGGTGTGATGGAGAAGAAAGTGTAATTGGGAATGCATTTTTTGGGAGTATAATGAGTTGGCAGACTTTAACAATTCCCTCCACACTACTCAATCAGAAATACTGGGTGAGCAAATTGGTATAACTGAGGAAATTATTTTTTTAGCTTTGATGTGGAATCAGAATTGACTAGACATGGTAAGGCCTTGTTGAATTTAATTCTGGTGGCTGCCATAAAAGCAATTACTATAAATTGGAAATTAAAGTCTAGTCTAAACCAACTGTTCTAGAAGTAGTTAATTTAGTAACATAAATAAAAGAAATAGAAGTGAGATCTTTAGAAAAGGGTAGGAGAAACTTACATAGGAAAAAAAGGGAAATGTGGAACAATACATGCAGAATAATGTTTTGGAGGAGGAATGAGGTTTAAGGGAAGGCAGGAATTGAATGAGCTATGTAATATTTGACTGACCAAGATTCTATGGAAGATTATATGCGATGTATGTTTGCAACTGAAATATGTCAATATGGTTTGTATTCATTTATATAAATGTACAATTGCCTGTGTCATAAGTGACATTTCAATAGAGATGTTTCTTATTAAAAGAAAATGATTTAAGAAAATGTTTAAACTAGATAATACAGAGTGGGGGTCTGTAGTTTTATTTCAATGCCTCTGGTAGTTCAAATGCAGAAGATATTTCATCCAGCATTGGAGAAACATCCTGTCTGATACAGACGCCACTGGCTCTGTATGGGCAATCTGGAATTGTTATCCAGCATGGTTAATATATTTTCAGAGCTGCTTTCAGAAACATATAAATCAGTGCTGAATTCTTCTCAAGAGCTACACTGTAAATCTTGGCATTTGCTAGGTTTGTATAGCATGCACTTTGAGAACAGTCTCTATGAACGTTGTGTTTATTTTTTATTGTCTATACAATTGCATGTTTCTTTTCAAATGTTGTTATATCAGGCAATTCATTAAAGAGGGAGGATGTAGATCAATATGTATGTATACCTTTAAGACACTTTCTAGGGGCTTGCACAAGTGTATAAATACTGAACGTGTGAGCCTGAGGCATTTTGTAATAAGCTGTTGAGATGTAAGCATGTATATCTGTGTAGTCTGTCAGTTAATCAGTTTGTCTATATTTTGTACTGCTGCTATCCCATCTGATGTGTTTCTGTATAATAAACAAACAACCCTGCCTGTTTATCTTCAATGGTAAACCAAGATGAGCGACAAGGTTTTTGAAAATTCTCTTTAGAGGACTTTTGAGTTTGGGTAGTGTCATATTTGGTGAAATCCAAGGTGCTGGTCCTAACACTTTTCAAGTCATTATGGCCAATGACCTGTTTTCAATCTATGAATGCCTTTTTCAATCTCTGTAAAAGATTTACATGCATAAACAATTACTTTTCAGAGCTAGATTGTTTTTGTCTTCATTCTGCACTGGTCCCAAAGCACCTGGGGATTCTTCTAAAATTTTGCATATTCATGGTTGAAATTAGTTATTACTGTTTCAGAATTTACAATTGCTACAAAAGGAAGAAACTGTTGCAGAAAAGAGGAAAATCCCAGGATGCAAAAAGCTCCCTTACCAATCTCAGTAAGATGCTGAGATCCCTCATAAAATCCTCCAAAGCTAGTTACGAAAATAAAATTGCCAAAGATTCCAAAGACAACCACAAGACATTATATAGTTATGCCAAGAATCTAAATGGCAATGCTCAGATCTGCTCTGAGCTACAACAGAATGGCATTAAATATACTGATCCCAAGGATATTGCCAATATCCTGGCAGATTGATTTAGTGCAAACTTCACCCCCATCTCACCCCCTAAAGGGCCCATCTCAACACCGGAAGATTACCAAATTCCGGTAATAATGGCCACACAGGTAAAAAACGCACTCTCCAAAGCTAAGAATATAGCATCCATGGGACCAGATGACATCCCGGGCTGTGTACTACATGAACTATAATATGAACTGGCACCTCACCTAAGTGTCATGTTTAATCATAGCCTCACCTCAGGTTTCATGCCCATTGAGTGGAGCAGAGCTACAGTTATCCCACTCCACAAGGGGGGATCCACCTTGGATCCCAGAAACTACCATCCCATCAGTGTGACGAGCCTTATCTGCAAGGCCATGGAGTGTATTATCATGGAACTTATAAACAAAGACATTGGTAACCTTCAAACACTGGACGCCACCCAGTTTGGGTTCGTGAAAGGCCGATCTTGTCTCCTGAACCTGATTGACTTCTTTGAATCAGTCTCCAGAGCCATGGACAAGGGTAAGGCGGTCCACACAGACTATCTAGACCTTGCCAAGGCCTTTGACACCATCCTCCACTCTGGAATCATAGATAAACTTACTAAGCTGGGCATTAATCCCTACATCACCCAATGGGTTGCTAACTGGCTTACTGATAGAACCCACACTGTAAAAGTAGCCAACTCCAAATCCAGCTCCAGACAAGTGGAGTACCTCAGGGTTCAGTCCTGGGACCGCTCTTGTTTGGCATCTACTTCTCTGAAGTACAGGCCAACACTAAGGGACTCTGGCTAACAAAGTTCACAGATGACTGCAAACTGGGAGCCATTATTGAATCCCCAAATGATGTGGATACTCTACAAAAGGGCCTTACAGAAACAGATGATTGGTGCCCGAGCCATGGGCTCAAGCTCAATGCCAAGAAATGTATAGTTATCCCCTTTGAGAAAAAACATGTACCCGTGAATTATCATATAGGTGGCAGTACACTAAACACCGAAAGTGTGATAAGAGACTTAGGGACACAGGTGGATAGTGGTCTCACCTTTGATAACCACATCGCCACAACAGTCAGAAAATCCTTCTATGTGGCACACCTCATCACTAAGGGCTTTTCATCCAGAAAAAAGGAGGTCATTGTCCCACTGTACTCATCCCTCATTAGACCCATTATAGAATACAACTATTTGGTTTGGTATGTACCTCTCAAGATATCTGAAACTACTGGAAAGGCCACAGAAATACCTCACTAAAAGGATCACAGGCCTAAAGCAGATGCCCTACGCTGGCCACCTTAAAAGAACTCCAGCTATACTCTGTCGCATATAGTCTACTCAGAGGCGATCTCTGCTTAACATACAAGGCCATGTCAAACCCAAAGCTGTTGGACATGCTACTCTTAAAGAAATCCCAATCCCTCAGAGCCACACACTCTAGGGATCTAAACCTTGTCATCACAATAAACAAAACATGCTGGAAGAATATGTTCCTGACCCAGAGACTCCCCAGACTCTGGAATAGATTGCCCATACATGTCAAGCAGAGTACCTCTTTGGCCCTCTTCAAAAGGAACCTTGACGATTGGATGGGAGAAAGGAAATTCACCCCGGGGATCATGTCAGTATCCCTGCTAGACAGGGGTCCAGGGAAGTAAATAGTGTGGGAAGAAATATCCAGGGAATTGTTATGGCTAGGCTTGTATAGGCCCTAGGGCTAATAGCCTAGTACCAACCTATGAACCTATGCAGCACATATAAAGCTTTTAGTATAAGTACTATAAAGAGCAAGGGGTTATTAACAAAATGATACCAATATTGTTAGTCTAGGATATCCTGACGTAGATAAATTAATCTTTGTTTACCACTTATTAATCATATTTTCAAATGTACATTCATATTTTCATAACTGAGAGACGTGGTTGTTATTGGGGTGTATGGCATGAAACACCAATGTGGGAGACAGGACAATTCACTATCAATGCTGGTTTATATCACACTACAGTGGACATTTTGCTAGTTTTACATATTTCACTACTTCAACCTGTTGCGTAACATTAAGTGAAATCCTAGATGTTGAAGTAAACCATTTTTGATATTTGCACTGTAATTTGCATATCCTGAGAGATAGCCAGTATTATTTGTTTTGTTAATTATACAATTAAGCATATGTTTTCATATTTTTGTAAATGTCCCATTAAACATGCACTTAAAGAGGAATTTCTTGTTGTCACTTAAAAGCTTATGTCTGCGTGACAAAATTGTTCTAACAATATATGTCTAGGTTGTACTGTTTTCAAGATATGAACATTTGTTTGTGAAAGTTTACAAAAAATATAATTTGGAGTTTGTGTGTATTATGATATATAACAGTATTTATGGAAAGGCCTATAAATGCACAAACTATTATCACTGTAAAGAATACTTCTTACTGATAACATTGCTATTTGTAAACTTTTAATAGCTTTTATTTTCCACAAAATATTTACATTTGTATGTCTTATACTTTTTAAATTCTTCAGAAAATTCTCAGGAATGCATGATGTGCATAGGCTGCTAGAGGTGTGACATTCCATACCACATAGATGTTAATGAGTTAACCTGAAGTGTTTCATTGGAATTGAGTACATACAATTTATTTGGCATTCTTTGGACTGGTATTACCTGTTGTTTCTTGGAAATGCAAAAGATTATGAAGTTTACTGGGACTAATGAAGCCATCAACATTCTTCCTTTCTGATTTTATAAAGTAACTGTCATGTCTTTAGTTGTTGTTGTGTCTTTCGGCTTTTCCTGGTTAGGGGTCGCCACAGTGGAACTCCGGTCCGCTAATGATTGGTAGTTGATTTTTACATGCCGGGTTACCAGCCCTGACGCACAAGTCTCCACGCAGAAGATGCTCTAACTGAGAATCGAACCGGACAGCGTCTTACTGTGAGGCGACAACGCTACCGCAGCACCACCACCGTGGATAACTGTCATGTCTTTAGTGCTGGGATTAATTTCATTTGTTGTGTGTACACACACAAAATGAGACATAACTATCCTCATTCCTGTCTAGTGCATTGACCTCATTTTGAGGTCTTCAGCTTTTCATATATAAGTATTTTGAGCTGTTTACATTAATTAATCCCCTATCATTTTTCTTAGAAGTCATTGTAGACTTAAAGTTATTAATTTTGTTGTTGGAAATTCACAAAATTATTTCCTCTTTTAGAGTTAACATGTGTTACTGCTGGGCACATTCCAGCTTAGGGCAGTATATGCAGACATTTTTTCATGCAGTATTTCTAAATGAGTTTGTGTTGTAATGTTTATCTCTGTTCTGAAATATTGTTCATGTCTGGCAGCTGAACAGTTATTCTGTATTATTTTATAGTCTTTGCTTCATTGTACTCAATTTTCTTAGTTTGAATCTTGTAAATGTTTCAATGTTGCTGCATAGCGTGATCTACTTTCAATGATAATATCAGTTTCACTTAAAGCCTTTCTTTTAATTTTCTCTCATAGAAAGTTTGTTTATATTATTTGTGCTTTATTCTCTTTATCTTAGTCAGTAACGTGAGAATTCATTCTTAGGCTTTTTGCACTGTACTATTCTTGTCTGTAGCCTCCTGCCTTCCCTGTACTGCAATTTTGAACTTATAAATGCTGATGTATGTATTTTCTTCTGCCAAAGCATAAGTGCTGGTATTGTTCTATGTTTTGAAAATGGAACCTTTTTCTGAATTTTCTGAAGAAAACTGAAAGGCAAATATTTAATTTTTTTTGTATAAATAAAAAGCACAGTGGATGCCCAAAAATACATCCCTCAAATGAGCCGCTTTTCACAAATCTATGCTGAACACTGCAGATTGTACAACTGTAGTGATATTAGTGAAACATTTGGAGGTCTGACTAACCTAAGATTCTGAACACTTATGGCACTTTCTCTGTTTGGCTGAAACAGATGACTTTGTTATAATTACTATGTAGCTATTTGACAGTAATGGAGAAATGGTATAGGATTCCTATTCTACCTATTGTACCATTTAGGTACAGAACAGAAATTTTCAGTGAGTATAGTTATTAAAATGATTTTAAAATAATTTATTTTAGTTTGCTAGGGGCCTGCAGTCTGATTGTCTTGACTGCACAGGCACAATGAACTGATCCTGTTAGCAATAACATGAAAGCAATTAAATGATGCCTAAGCCTTAACAATAAGAAAAGAGTGATCATATAAAATAGCACAATGGTATTAAATTTATTTTGTAGATAGATTACCATTTCTCATCAATTGCTGGTGCTTCAACTTAGCTGAACCAGTCACTCCTGAATATGTCACAAAAGAGGAAGCATATATCAGTAAAGTTAAAGGCTGACAAACACAGGGCCCAGTTTGGACAGGTTACTCTGTGTACACCTCACTGTAACCATTTCTGATACAGAGACAGTCCAAACATGGTGCTGCGACATGAAGAAATGCAGCACTGTAGTGGACTGTCTCTGCAACAATGATAAATGCTCCTTCTGGGGGAGAGGCATATGCTGTGCTAACTAGCTATGCGTTCTCCCTCAGAACTGCTTGCATAAATTAATATGGCTGTTTCTGTTCACTCTTGATAATGAGCACAGTCAAATGATCATGTCCATCCGCCTGACATATAAAGCCATGTCAAACCCTGATTTGATGAATATGCTTCACCTCAAAAAATCTAGATCCCTCAGAACCACAAGGGGTTATTAATAGAACATGCTGGAGGGACAGATTCATCACCCAGAGACTCCCTATGCTGTGGAACAAAAATCCTACACATGAGGCAGAGCACCTCGCTGGCCTTGTTCAAGAGGAATCTTGACCAATGGATGGGATCGAGATATACCCCAGGGATTACTTCAGTGTCACTGCTTGACAGAGGCACACAAAAATAATAGGCATAGTATTTATTTCTAAAGGGGGGGCGAAAGCCAAATAACTATGGGCTAGGCTTATAAATGCCCTTGGGCAGATAGCCTAGTATGAACCTATGAACCTATGAACAATAGAAGTAAGTACTTGGGAGTTAGTATTGGAGTGTATTGGTTTATGTGTGTATGTGAGAGACAGGTAGTGTTGGGGTGTGTATATGTGAGAGGCTGCATGTGTTAGTGCATATGTGCGTGTGTGTCTCCCTGGGGAGTCACAGTAGGGGGGGTTAGTGAGGAGGGTAGGTTAGGTGTGTGTGTGTGTGTGTGTGTGTGTGTGTGTGTGTGTGTGTGTGTGTGATGGAGGCTGAGGTGAGGGAGGGGCTATCATATCTCCACACTCTCTTAGTCTAATGAGCAAAACCTGCAACAGTGGGTCAGATAACTCTTAAGCTATGTACCTTAATGGCAGTTATGGTCAGGGGAAACCACTAGCCACCAGGGATAGTTCTTAAGCTATGTACCTTAATGGCACTTAGGGTGGGGGAAAACCCTAAACACCAGAAATAACTCTTAAGCTATGTGCCCTATTAGTGAGGCACCACCAGACAACAGGGATACAATGAATTATATGCTTTAAAGGCACTGAAAGGGATTCAGACCCTGTATTCTTCCACCTTCCACAGAAAATATTAGTTCTCTGCACCACCACAAGACATCAAGGAAATGTGTGAATAAAATATACAATTAAAAAAATAAATACAAAAGGGGGAAGGCTTTAAACCCAACACCCTTGACTAAGGAAACAACATCAACCCTCTGCTTTAACTGATAAGTTATTGTAGCAAGAGGTATTTTTTATGACATAGTGAGGATTGTTCAAGGGCTGAAGGATATGAAGTTTGAAAGTCTAATATCTGGCACTAAAGACTGAGTGTAATCCATGATTTGCGAGGAAGTGAAAATGTGGCAGGAGGCATCAGAGACATTCTGTCAACTGAGGGACAAATAAGGGGTATGTGTTGTTTGTGTTTATGTGTTTTTTACTGTGTCTGTTTGTTGGAGAGTGAAATGAGAGAATGCCTGTGCTACCACAATGCATGAGTTGCTAATGTTAACAATCTAGGGAAAGTGCTAATCTGCACTTGCAGCAATTAACAGGGATTCAGAGACATGCAAATTAGCCAATAATGAGGTCTTTCCTCATCACACCCAACATGCCTAGAAAAAAATCCAGAACACACCCGTGGAGACAATAATTCAACTGCAGCCAGTAACAATACTCAAGCAAAGGTAATACCAACAAACCCGAATCATAACAACAACAACACTGACAGCTTGCGCTTGATGACATTCTGGCTTTTTTTTTTCAAGTCAAAAAAAAAAAAAAAAAAACCCAACATGCCTCTCAACTGGAAATCTCCACATTGTGTAAATAAGCCCTTTTTACTGCAGCTGTTACCACAAGAGGTGGGTCCATTTCCGAACCCTTGAGATGATGTTATTCAGCAAACAGAACAGGACAACAACAAAAAACAGGTTGCTAAATATCTTAGCTGTTGTCTGTAGACTGTATGAGTCCATACATAAGCAGCTCTGGATGTTATTATAACTTCAGTACTTCCAGAACACCGAACAAAAACAGCAATGTGCCCTTTCTCATTTTATACTCTTTCATATAACATCTTGCATTTGCAACTCAGTTGGTTAACTCACTATTGTCACATTACTTTTCTAAGTAACTTCTAAAATCATAGAATGCATTTACTTTAAATTTATCAGCACAACCTCTTGTACCTCGTTTTTGTAGTTTAATTCTTTGATGTTTGCATACCAGCTTCTCAGTTTTACTTAAAGTACATCAGTGCTTCTTAGCACACAAGGGATAAATGTTATCACACCTTTTCTTTACAGAGTATGTTGCCTTACACACTGTAGTAAATTATAAAGAACATATTATTTTTAATTGTAATATGAGTACATAAAAACAGAGCAATAACTAAAAAAACTATTTTTCTTGTAATCCAATTAGTAATTGGATATAGAGGAGTAATTGGACCATAGACAGACAAGTTACAGGTTTATTACTCAATGAATTGTAGTTGTGATTCACTGTTGTAAACTGTGTTTCTCAGTAACCTTGTTTGTTTCAGGTCTCGATTAACAGGGATTATTGAAGGGGGGTACTACATTTGCTTTTTTTTTCAAATAATGATGACATCAGAGAGGATTAAATTAAGTAACATGGTACGTGGACGAAGCACCCCCCCCCCCACAAGCCAAGATTTGCAAAGTGCCCCTTTATAGTCTTCTGATCATAATTGTGAACACTTGGGATAGCGTTATACGTGTTTTTAATTAGATTCACACTGAACTGAATATTTTTATGGATGGAAGTATTTTGCCATTGTTTTCTTTAATTGCATCATCCGACAATGTTTGTGTATTCTTTATAATAACTCTACAGTCATATATAATAGCAATACATTTTGTATACATTCATTTGTGATTTTTACTACAATAAAATAATCATTAAATCTGGCAATCCAATTGTTTGCCATTGAAGTGCTTAACATTCTACGTCTATTACTGGCTTATATTCAGGCATATGTTGAATCTTAAGTAACATTTTATCAGTTCACCTTTTAGCACAAGTAAGTAAATTTATTACTACTGTGACTCCTATTTATTTCAGTTGTAGTTACTCTCCATGTGTTTAAAATGCATTACTTCTCCTCTATAGAGTGAGTTTTATATACTTTATTTACTGTAATTGTTCGAAGTTCTTTCAGTCATTCAGCTGTAACATACATACATGCAAATATTTCAAGCACTGGCATTAATGCCCTTCTAGCTTGGCAATATACCAAAACACTTGTCCCCATAATAAGTGTCTGGGCTGTTTTTAAAAATATCTAGAGTAGTACTTCCTTTAATGTAATATGGTAGTCTGTTCCATGCATCAGCGACTCTGTCAGAGAACCAAGTAGTGCACGTCTCATTCCTATAGAATGTTCTACAAAGGTTGTCTGATAATGCTCTACTACTTTTTGTTAACCTCAAACTGTAGGATTTTATGAACTAGCAGGCTTAAAATGATTTACTATAATCTGTATGGGCACTACATTATGTGGTGTCTACTGTCCTGGGGCATTATTTTGAGGCTAAACTTGGTTAAAATTAAGTTTAGGTTTGTTTTGAAATCACACGTAAATAATTTGTATTTTTTTGCAAATACTCCAGTCTGTCTTTGGTTTTAATCTGGAAAAAAAATTATACTGGCCTACTTTATAATGCTAAAACAAGGACAAATTTGGGACATGATTTATTAAATATGGGATTGCATGTGATGTCTAATATTATAGAATCAACAGGTCATAGGAAATAGAGGACAATTGACTCACAAGACCATTTAATACCTTGCCACTACTCACACACATGCTGTACCACCCCCTTCTCACGAAGCTTGAAGCAGTGCAGTCCCAGTGTAAATTCATGGGTACCCATCCCATCATCCAGCCTGAATGTGAAAGATGCTAGAGTGTCACTTTGTTTAACTTGCAAGGCAGATTTGTTTCAGAGGTGGGGTAGGCATTACTCCAGTGCATTTTACTTATGTCCTGGTGTAGATTCAAGTCCCTTTTTCAGGTAACAGTGAAACTATTTGGCTTCCAAAGATACAAGAGATCAAGGAGGATGTGGTTCCTAATGGCAAAGAATGCAAGATATAGATCACCATGCAACAGCCTATATAAAATCAAGTAAATGGATGGCACTTCAAGCCTTTGCTGGTAGCTCATAGATTTTAGGCCATCTAATTGTTTAAGAATCGCATGGATTACCATGGTGGCTTGCTTTTAAACTTTCCATTGTATTTAGCTTTTGCAGGGAAGGTCATGTCTGGGTACTAATGGGAATAGCACTCCTATATATATATCAGCTGCATTTGTGTTGGGCCTGGGGATGTTGCAAGTGAATATGGATAGATCATCATAGAATTAGAGAAGGATTTTTCATCTGAAATCCCTCAATTCAGGATTATTGACTGCAGTGGTTTTAGATATACTGAAAGAGAAAATTACAGGTTTATGGTCAGATTTAACCAGGAATGGATAAACTAGAGAGCTGGTGCATGTGTTGGCTATATTAGGCAGGACCTGGTCAAGAATATTATGCCTGCTAGGGTAACTATTTGATATTACAAAACATTATTGCAAGCCCCAGAATAGCAGGAATGAATAGGTGAAAATGCAGCTTACATATACTAAATTCTAGATAGCTGTGTCTCGGAGTTTTCCCTGTTTTCCAAAGTATGGTGATCTTGAAGTTGTTATATATAAATTCAGATGTATTGGAGGCTTGCCTCTCACATCAAGGGTGCAAGTGGGCTTGCTCCTGTAAAAAAAAAATTAAAGGAGAACAGAGATGTTTAATATTTGCTGCTCTCCTGTATTCTAATAGTCCCCCCTCCCCCATAATTCTGGTGCTTACACTAAAGAGTATATAAAACATAAGAGTTTTAGTTGTCACTATAGTCTGTATCCTACAGACTGCTAAGAGATTAACTGTATCTGACGTATGAGGCATCCTCTGACCCATTACTGATGGATTTACTGCACATCAGCAAGTAAAATAGCATTAGAAATACTCAGTCTAGAGATCCAAACCTCTTCTGCAACATCAGTGGAACAGTTTGGAGGACAGATATATCTCACAGAGGATACCACTGCTTGGAACAGACACCTCATCCACATAAAATAAAGTTCATCCCTATCCCTTTTCAAACACAATTTAGATCTATGGATGGGAAACTGAAAATGTATCCCAGGACTGCCCACGTACTACTAATGGAGAGATGAAGCTCCTAAATGCATTATCCCATGCATGGGTTACCTCAAATTATCTACAGTATGATCCCATTTGTTCTCATTAGGGTTAATATCTAATTATCTACCAATGGATAGGAAAGGCCAGTCTCTAACCAAATGGGATAGGATAATTCAAGCACAAAAAAGGGAAATTGGCTAGGCTTAAAATGGCCTGCAAGGCAGCTAGCCTAGTAGTTACTATGAACCTGTAAGAGTCTCAGAATTATAATAGGGGGTTTATTTAATTTGTTAACTGTCTGTTCCAAAGAATTTTCACTTATTATAGGTTCATAGGTAGGTACTAGGCTATCTGCCCGAGGGCATTTATAAGCCTAGCCAGAGTGTGTTGGCTTTCGCTGCCCCATTGATTAATTAACTGAGCCTCTGTCAAGCAGAGCTGATGAAGTGATCCCAGGGGTGTATTTTCTGTTACCCATCCAGTCGTCAAGGTTTCTCTTGAAGAGTGTTAGCGAGGGGCTCTGCCTAATGTAGTTAGGAATTTTGTTCCAAAGCATGGGGAGTCTCTGTGGCAGGAATCTATCCCACCAGCATGTTCTATTTATTGTTGTGGTGAGGTTTAGCTCACTAGAGCACGTGGCTCGCAGTGACTTGGATTTCTTTAGGTGGAGCATGTCCATCAATTCTGAGTTAGACATGGCTTTGTAAGTCAGGCAGAGATTACCTCTGAGTAAGCGATATGCCACTGAGTACAGCCGGAGTTTTTTCAGTCAGGCTGCATAGGACATATGTTTGAGGCCAGTAATCCTCTTGGTGAGGTACTTTTGTGGTCTTTCCAGCTATTGGAAGTGTCTTCTGAGGTACAGCCCAAATAGGGCATTGTACTCTATGATGGGTCTGATGAGTGACGAGTAGAGGGGCACTATAACCTCTTTATTTCTAGATGAGAACCCTTTAGTAATTAGATGGGCCACATAGAAGGATTTCCTAACTACTTTGGCAATATGATTGTCAAAGGAGAGATTACTATCTGCCTGGGTCTCCAGATCTCTTATTACCTCTTCTGTATTAAGGGGGCTGCCTCCTATGTGGTAATTCGTGGGTGTTTTGTTTTTCCCAAACAGGATGACTATGCATTTTTTGGCATTTAGCTTGATGCCATGACTTTGACACCAGGTGTCTGTCTCAGTAAGGCCTTTTTGAAGGATGTCCATGTCAGCCAGAGAGGCAATTATGGCTCCCAGTTTGCAGTCATCGGCGAACTTGGTTAGGATACACTGAAAGTCATGCATTGTTTACAACCATAATGGATCCTGGTATTTGACTGTCTGATCATGAAAAAGGATTTGGTTTGGAACCCTTTTGTGTTTTCTGTGTTAACAAAGTTCTGTAAGTAGCAGTTGAAAAGATTTTATTTAATATTTGTATTAAACTAGTGCACTGGTCATCTAACAAGAGTATTTAAATGGTCATTGCTCTTGATTGATTACAAAATTAAACATAATGCTGATAATGGTAAATGTCTGGAGCACCTATACCTCCAAAGGTGAGTATGTCCCATAAGTCTGACGAGCCTGATCTGCAAGGGCATGGAATGCATTATCATGGAATTTATAAACAAAGACATTGGCAACCTTCAAGCACTGGACCCCACCCAGTTTGGGTTCATGAAGGGCCGATCTTGTCTCCTGAACCTGATTGACTTCTTCGAATCAGTCTCCAGAGCCGTGGACGAGGGTAAGGCGGTCCACACAACCTATCTGGACCTCACCAAGTACTTCGACACCATCCCCCACTCTGGAATCATAGATAAACTTACTGAGCTGGGCATAAATCCCTACGTCACTCAATGGGTTGCCAACTGGCTTACTGACAGAACCCAGACTGTAAAAGTAGCCAACACCAAATCCAGCTCCAGACAAGTGGAGTACCTCAGGGTTCAGTCATGGGACTGCTCTTGTTTGGCATCTGCTTCTCTGAAGTACAGGCCAACACTAAGGGACTCTGGCTAACAAAGTTTGCAGATGACTGCAAACTGGGAGCCATTATTGAATCCCCAAATGATGTGGATATTCTACAAAGGGCCTTACAGAAACAGATGCTTGGTGCCAGAGCCATGGGCTCAAGCTTAATGCCAAGAAATGTACAGTTATCCCCTTTGGGAAAAAAACAAGTAGCCATGAATTACCACATAGGTGGCAGTACACTAAACACCGAAAGTGTGATGAGAGACTTAGGGACACAGGTGGACAGTGGTCTCACCTTCAATGACCACATCTTCGCAACAGTCAGGAAATCCTTCTATGTGGCACACCTCATCACTAAGGGCTTTTCATCCAGAAAAAAGGAGGTCATTGCCCCACTGTACTCATCTCTCATTAGACCCATTATAGAATACAACGCCCCGTTTGGTATGTACCTCACAAGACATCTGAAAAGGCCGCAGAAATGCCTCACTAAAAGAATCACAGGCCTATAGCAGATGCCTATGCTGACCATCTAAAAAAACTCCAGCTATACTCTGTGGCATATTGTCTACTCAGAGGTGATCTCTGCTTAACATACAAGGCCATGTCAAACCCTGAGCTATTGAACATGCTCCACTTAAAGAAATCCCAATCCCTCAGAGCCATACTCTACAGGAATCTAAACCTTGTCATCACAATGAACAAAACATGCTGGAGGGATAGGTTCCTGACCCAGAGACTCCCCATACTCTGGAATAGACTGCCCATACATGTCAAGCAGAGCGCCTCCTTGGCCCTCTTCAAAAGGAACCTTGATGATTGTTTGGGAGATAGGAAATTCACCCCGGGGATCACGTCAATAGCCCTGCTAGACAGGGGTCCAGGGAAGTAAATATTGTGGGAAGAAATATCCAAGGAATTGTTTGGCTAAGCTTGTATAGGCCCTAGGGCCGATAGCCTAGTACCAACCTATGAACCTATATAGATGGATCTACTTCAGTATATCGAACATTTTACAAGTTCGAACCACATATGGCCGAGAGCATATGTTCAAACTTGTAATAGTTCAAACACTGAAATAAAAAAAAGATAAAACAACAAAAAACAAAATTAAACATCTGTAGCAGGGAGGCTATGCCCCCAGCACCCCCCACACCCCCCCTTACTAAAATATACCAACTCCAAGATCGCACTACATTGCGAAAAAGGGAAATCTTCCCATTCCGCACTGTACAGAGGTCTCCATTCAGTCCGATCGAACATTTAGAAGTTCGAACTTATGGTCTCGGCCATATAAGGTTCGAAATTGTTATATGTTCGATCTACTGAAGGGGACCCATATATATATATATATATATATATATATATATATATATATATATATACATATACATATATATATATATATATATATATATATATATATATACATATATATTAATATTTGTGATGTAAAATACTTCCTTTGTCTAATGTTTCAGACTTGCTGTAGTATATAAAACTGTTGGTGGAGGAAGTATTTTACATTCAGAATATAAGTTTGCTAAGTGTTTAAGGTCTACACACACACACACACACACACACACACACACACACACATACATATTCAGAAGCAGTGTACTTTTAAAAACACACATGATTAAACTGTCTTAATAATACGAGCCATTAAAAGTTTTATACCTTCATACCTCTCAACTGGCCAAACTTTCACAGAATGTCCATATTTTTTGCCTCATTTTTTTGGTCTGTTCCTCATTAAATTTGTGATTCGCTGGCAAACCACTGGGGTTCAAAGTCACTAAATAATGACTTACATTTGAGATTCAGACTTCATATCCTCCGGGAAATGCATGCTAACATAAATCCTGTTATTATAGCAACTTTCTAATTTTATAAGAGCAGTATTTAAAATCTGTCCCTATTTCTTTTTTAGCCTTTGCCCCCCCTCCCCCAGTATTTTAGACTTTATACAGATTTCTTGAGCTACAAAGCTGAGAGGTATGCATACCTCTTAATTTTAACTAACTGCTGCAGCCACTGATCGATCAATTGATGTCTCTGTCTCTCTCTCTTCACACACACACACACACACACACACACACACACACACACACACACACACACACACACACACACACACACACACACACACACACACACACACACACACATTTTTTATGTTTTTGAATGATCTATTTTTTAATTTTGCACTCGCTAAACAGCTAAAGTACCACTTAGTCTGTGTAAAATAATGGCGGGTGTTTAGATTTGAATTGTCCGAACTCCATGGCACCTTAATATGCTGCTGAAAAACAGTGCACTTGTTTTTCAGTGGACTTTACTTGTACATTACCACCATTGTGGAGAATGATCATTCCCCAGTCAGAGTGGCAATGTACAGGTCACCCATTCTCTAAGGGAAGCTTAATAAGCATCATTCAGACTTGGATTTAATTCTTATTATATCTGCCTGTGTTTAAGGTCATTAAATACATCAGCAACCGAACCAAAATAGTCATCACAGGAAATAAAAGGTGAAAGAATGAGCAAATAAGCTAAATTGTTGGAAACTAATCCACACGGTTCAAACTGTAATTTTAGCTGATCTTCATGTATTGTTTACTGTTTTATCACCATTAAATCTTGTGTGAAAGTGCCAAATCTACATCAAGGTTTATTGTAGAACAGTAAAACAACTAGGAAATGCACAGTATTATAGAAAACAGAATGTCTGTATGCATTATACTGCAGAGCAGCAGTAATGGGACAGGCTTTGCTTCACAGGATTAAGCTAAGATTCAACAAATGCTGCCTGAATGAATGTTACTGAGCTAGAAAATCAGCAACTAAATGATAGACCCCAGAACACACAAATGCTTTATCAAGAGCGAGCTTCCCAAACAAGTGAAGGATCCTGTCCCTCCTTATTTAAATATGCTAACTCCAAGACCATTGCACCCCAGAGACAGTGAAACCTGAGTGTGAATGTCACCTTTTGACAAATGCTGTTTTAAAGATGTGACCTGCCATTATAAAATACATGAGGGCCATTTCCTTATATTAAATAAAACATATTGTTTTACAATAAAAGGGTGCTACCCCATATTCCAGGGTAATACTATGAAGGAATTATTCCTGTAGCAAATGTGAAAATGTACTGATCAGTAAAAAAAAGCTACTTATGCAATCATGAAACTCATAACATTTCAGTGTTTTGTGTTTCTGGCTGTCTGACCTTAAAAATGGTTTTAGATTCTGCTGCTTTGTCCTACATTTTGATAGACAGTTCCTGGAATTCAGAAACATGGTGGTTGCAGTAGCACCAGGCTGGCCACTGTTTAGCTATCAGACAAGATGCGGTTCAAACTTCATTAATGATTAACATCATGAAATAGTAATGTGAACATAGCAGCTAATTAAAAATCCAGCTCAAGGCCAGAGCACGACCTATGGTTAGTGCATGTATCTTGCCACAGTATAGGACGAGAGAGGTTCGTGAACTTGGCACATATACATACCTTGATGTGACTCAGTATGTTCACATGTCAGAGACATGGCAAGATGGTAAAGGCAGCTGGCTGCTTTGAAAGGCCAGTACAGTGAAATTTCCTCCATATTTTGACCAAATGGTAGTATAGGAATGTTATGAAACAGGGGAAAGAAAGCAGGGGGAACCACAACAGGAAGTGTATAAAAGCAGTTCCTACACACCTGCATCTGCTATGCACACCCACCATCACCCCCACACCCAAACAAATTACAATACAAACTGTAATAATATCACAAATCATTCACTCACTGTACGACATCTACAGCAGCCTTAACATGCCTTGTCAGAGACACACTAACATGGCCCTATGTGAAATAGTTGCTGTTATACAATGGAACAGCTGCTGATGTTACAGGGTTTGTTTGCACTAATCCCATTTCAGAGGGTTGTGTGTACACCGGGATGTGTTAACAATTACTGAGTAACAGCACAGTATGCTACACTTGTACACCAAATCAAGGCTGTCTGGTGAGCACACTGTAAACCACATAACAGTTCATGCATAGCCATACAGCCTTGAGCTGCCCAAACATCCTTGCCAGACTTAAGCATCTGCAGAAGTATCAGGTACAAACAAACCCTGCATAAGTAGCAATGTTCTGAAATATAACAGCTGTACTCACATGTAGAACAAAATCATCTAGCCATTACACATAATCCACGGGAGTCATGAAGCTAATATATCTCTGTCTGTCTCCATATAGCTGTTGAAATACATCACAAACAACACATTCAGGCCATCTTCCTCGAAAGTAAGGCAAACGGACAACGCCCAAAAGGAGTACTCAGTTGTACACCACTGTTGCCATGGTATCGGCTAATGGAGTAGCTGCACAGCTGATGTGCATCTAATTAACTACTTTGGAACACCAATTGGTGGTCAGGATACCACATGTTACCAATATTTAACTAGAAAAGGATGGGTTATCACACATTCAAACCATCCGTATATACCAGCAGAATGTTACAAAGAAGACTGAAACACAAACTGAAAAGGATTGAATCAACAGTTAACGACACCTCGGGTTACTAATAAGGTATGTAGAGCAGTCAGTATGTCTGTGTATTTAGTACCTTTTCTGTAGTATTTAAGGTGCACGCAATCCATATAGTGGAAACAGTTATCTTGTAGTGATGTATTGTTGAGCATAGTAACGCTTGTAGTATTTGTGTGTACTGCTGTAGGTCACAAAGCAAACACTGCATACACCACAAGAGATGCTATATAAGGGCTTTGAACACAAATATTCCTCACCAGCCACTGTCAGTGGCAGGACTGGTCCAACAAGTATGTGCTATAACAGGGGATAATATATGCTGATATATTGTAACAGTAGCCAAATGTATGTGTGTATTACTGAGAATAACATGTCGAAGGTTGGCCCACTGTGCAATTATGATTTGCATTGTGGGGTATTGTGCCAGTAACTGTGTAATGTACAGTATTGTAGGCAGATATGTATTACAAGTTACATAGCATTACTGTTATGTTAGGCAAACAGTTATGTCTATTGGCATTTACAGTATACAATAACAGGATACATATGTATTTTAGTCACCTGACAGTTTATCAGCATGATAGCAAAGTAAAATGGAAGAGCTAGTTAACTATCCATGCACATAAGACATGTAATAAGTGCAAAGGTAGGTACTAGGCTATCTTACCAAGGGTATTTATAAGCCTAGCTAGAGTGTGTTGGCTTTCGCCATCCCCATAGGCTAGTTCCCTGTGCCTCTGAATGACAGAGCCATTAGTTCCCTGTGCCTCTGTCCAGCAGAGCCACTGCAGTGATCCCCGGGGTACATGTCTGTCTCCCATCCACATGTCAATGTTTCCCTTGAAGAGTGCTAGTGAGGGGCCCTGCTTGATGTACATTGGAATCATGTTCCAAAGCATGGGGAGTGCCCAGATCAGGAATCTATCTGTCCAGCACATCCTAGTCATCATAGTGGTTAGGTGTATATCCCTAGAGCATGTGGCTCTCAGGGGCCTCTGTTTAGGTGGAGCATATCTAGCAATACTCGGTTGTACATGGGCCTTGTATGTCAAGCAAAGATCACCTGTGAGTATGCGGTATGCAACCGAGTGCAGCTGGAATTTCTTAGGTTGGGCTGCATAGGTCATCTGCTTGAGGTCAGTAATCATCTTAGTGTGGTACTGTTGTGGTCTTCCAAGCTGTTGCAGTTGTCTTGTAAGGTATATCCCAAATAGGGTGTTGTACCCTTTAATGGGTCTAATAAGTCATGAGTAGAGAGGCACAATGGCCTCCTTTGAGCTGGATGTGAACCCATTAGAGATTAGGAGGGCCATGTAGAAGGATATTCTAACCACCTTGTCATTATGGGGATCGAAGGAGAGATTGCTGTCTACTGGGGTTCCCGTATCCCTTATTACCTTTTCTGTATGTAGGGGACTAGCACCTATGTGGTAGTCCACGGGTAATTAGTTATATCCAAAGGGGATGACTATGCACTTTTAGGCATTCAGCTTGAGGCCATGATATTGACACCAGGTATCCATCTCAGTATGACCCTTCCAGAGGGTGTATGTAACAGCTGGGGGAACAATTATGTCCCCTAGTTTCCAGTTGTCTGCAAACCTTTTCAGCCAAAGCCCTCTTGTGCTTGTCTGTACATCAGAGAATTATATACCGAACATGAGGGGTCCTAGGACTGAGCCCTGGGGGACACCACTTGTAACTGGTATACAGTCGGACCTAGGGTATGCAACTCCCACTGTGTGGGTTCTATCCATGAGCCACTTTGCAAACCATCACATGATGCAGGGGTTAAAGTTCAGGCAGATGGGTATGTTGATAATACCAGAAGGAGGAATGGTGTTGAAAGCCTATGAGAGATCTAGGTAGGCTGTGTGGACCTCCTTACCCTCATCTAATGCCTTGGTAACTGTCTCTAAGAAGTCCACCAGGTTTAGGAGGCATGGCCTGCCCTTAGCAATGCCAAACTGGGAGGGGTCAAAGGTTTGGAGGTACCCAATGTCTCTGTGACTGAGATCCATGATGTGCTCCATAGCCTTGCAGACCAGGCTAGTCAGGCCTATAGGTCCCATGGTCCATTGTGGTGCCACCTTTGTGGAGTGGGATAACTGTTGCTGTGCACCATTCAGGGGGCACTAAGCTCCGTGCGAGGCTCTTATTATTGAACATGGTGCATAGGTGGGGAGCCAGTATGTTCTGAAGTTCTTGTAAAATGCAGCCTGGGATGTTGTCCGGTCCCATGAATGCTGTGATATTGGCTTTAGAGTGTGCAGCTTTGAGAGGGAGGGGGAAAGGTAGCACTGAACCTATCTGCCAGGATGTTGCCAATATCAGTTGGTTCTGTAATGTTCGTGCATTTGTGCTGTAACTCAGAGCAGATCTGGGTGTTGATATTGAGATATGTGACATAGCTATAGAATGCTTTGTGGTTGGTGTTGGAATTAGTGGTGGTTTTGTTTTCATAGCTAGCTTTGGAGGATCTTATAAGGGATCTCACCTTCTTACTGAGGCTGACCAGGGAGATCCTCCATGCATGAGATTGTACTCTTGTTTGCAACAGTGTCTTCCTCCTGTAGTACAGTTTATTTATGGCAGGGGACCACCAGATTGATTTCCTTAATTAGGAGTATAGCTTCTTGGTTCTGTTTGGGATAGCACAATCCATGCACTCATGTAAGTGTTTATAGAGTGCATTTGTGTAGGATTCAGCAGTTGTAACAGTATTGTCCACCTGCATGGATGTCATGATGTTCACCACGTCTGTCTTAAGAAGCATGAAGATGGCTTTGTAGACATATTATACTGTGGTTCCCTTAATGGGGGGTGGGGGCGGGATGTGGATATCAACAGTGTTCAGCTCATGGTCGGATCGGACCAACGAAGAGTTGACTTCACATGTGGAGCACTGGTCACTCATGTTGGTAATGCCTAGGTCTAGGATATTGTTGCCCCTAGTGGGTGTGTGGATATGTTGATCCAGGGCATTGGTGTTTATGAATTCCAGAAAGCGTTGAGCTAATGAGTTGGTACACAAGTAGTTTTCTCAGTTAATGGTGGGGTAGATTCAGTGAGACTATGTGATGTGTGGTGTGGTGTAAATGTTAACCTTCTCCACATGACTATCAGGGTCAGGCTTGGCTGGAGAGAGCTTTACCTCCAGTTTGGCTAGATAAATGCATCTCTCACAAGTTGTAGTGTTGGGTGGTAAGTGGAGAGGCTTGTCTGTGTACATGAGGCAATGTGTACATTGCCTCAAGATGTCCAGATTCATCAGATAGACAGGTGAGAACACTGGCAGTTGACTCTTGGACATGCCTGAATATAGAACTACTTTCCCCTAGATAAGTGAGGAAAGTGAATACAAGAGCTATTTTACTCTAAGCAAGTGAGAAATGTATGTACAAATCCTGTTTACCTCTTGGTAATGAGGAAGATTGAGTGCTATAGTAATTATTAGCTTACATAGTGCTTACAAGTTCTGAACAAGTGCTGAGCATGAATAAACAATCCAGATTGGGTCTTGGATAACATAAACACCCCCCCAACAGGTACGCAATCATATATCCATGTACACCACAGGGTCCCTGTACCCACAACTGTGCAGGTACAAGCTGCACTCAGGCTGCATGGGACCTGTTCACATCACAGGTTGTACCATACACATATGGCAAAACCAGATGCTCTCCATGTACACATCATGTAAAACATAGCTCCATGTCAGGCTGTGTACACACTGAATGGTGCACACCAACAGGTATCACAACCCACAAAGGGGGAGACACCACTGATAATGGGAAGAACTGCAGTACTACCCTCCTGAGTCTGGTCTGGAAGGCCATGAACCTTGATCAAATAATTGATGTCAGCAGTACAGATGTAGATGACAGTAAGGTTGATTTCACACTGCATATCATAACCTTGACAGGTCATAGGACATCATCATCCATACTGTGTACCACCTACATTCGGTATACTAGATGTACATTCCTATGTAACAGGAGTGTTTTGCAATGGGACTGCTGGCAGAACCAATACTACAGAAGGTGTCTGAATAATACATGCTCATCACACCAGTGGCAGCTACAGTAAGTCAGAGTTAATGATTTGTATTCCCCCTCATTGTAGTCCATACCTCACAGACAAGCAGAAGGCATCTGCCTATTGAAGTATGCGAATGACTATGACCTAGGAGCAATAGCCAACTCAGGAGTGTTGTGGACAACACACAGAAGGGGCTTTGTGGGTGAGGTGTGTGTGACATATGGCCACAATCTGACAGCTACATATTGCATTGTCACCCCTATGTTAATAACCCTGTACCCATGAAATAACACCTAGGCAGTGGTCAACATAATGGACACTTGTGTGTAAGGGATGCAGCTGGGCAGTTGTCTTTCCTGTGATAGCTATGTCACCACACCTGTCAGGTAGTCATATGTGGCAACCCTAATAATGACAGGGTGCCATCCATGAATTTAGAGATCATTGTCCAGCCACACACAACACTCAAGTAACCCATATCAGATCACATATTTCCTTTAAGGGGTATTGGCCATGTGCAGATGGCCTACACCAGCCTTCCCATTCCCCATCTCCACTATGTAGCATGATGCATACCCTGAATAAATCCATGTCCAACCCAGTGATGTTGGACATGCTACACGTACACATCCTGATCTCAAACACATACGTCATGGACATCCACCTTCCACATGCTGGACAGATCCTTGTCTCATACAATTTACATAGTCCTGCCATACTATGCATTCCTGTCAGTCTAAACTGCACATCGTTCCACTCTCAAAGATGGTGTGATGACCGCATGGTAAATGTATCATTAACCCTGTGGATCAGTAATGTGGCACTGCTCCACCTGGCCCCAGAGACCTGCCCGTCGGCTGTTGCCAGGTAACCTTTCATCCTAGATTCATACACGGCCCATGGCATATAGCCCACTAGTTGACTTTGACTGTACATGCTATAGTTGATATCCATCCCTGCAAATACCATCTGGCTAGCCAGTGTCCCATGTGTATCACATGTGCAACACAGGTGAAACATGGCGGGATGTTAAATTGCCGTACAGTGCCATGTAGATGTATATGGCAGAACACATACATGTAAAACCTTATGTGAGCAAGTCTGCAGGGTCACAGGTCATGTCTGTTAAGGCAGTGTAAGTCTTTATATGTGACATATACACAGCATCAAGGTTGACTGCATTAATGTGGACACATCCAGCCATGTGCTGATAGGTAGGAACACCAGTACAGGCAAACAGACATGCCCACATCAAGACAGCATCCACATGAAGTATGAGCAATGTAATCAGATGACACACACACATATATGGTGATAATATCCACTCACCATTGAGTGTCACATGTGTGTGATACAAACACGTCAGTGTCATGCAGGTTTGCAAATACAACTATTTAAATGTAATAAATGTGATACACATGTATGTTCAGCTGTAGCTCTGTATGTCTCTGTGAGTTATTGTGACCTGTCTCCATCATTATGTCTTCCAGGTATGCCATGTGCAAGGCTACCCCTTTTTACCCACTTGGAGGATGAGGCCCTCATCCCATACCTACTTGACAATGATGATATCCTGTTCAGCCATGTGCCACAGGATGCACAGCAGCGGGATGCCCTGTGGATGGAACTTTGCAGGAGGGTTAATGATGTGGGTGGCCACAACCGCACATACCAGCAGGTGTGCAAACACTGTACAGACCTAATTAGATGGGCAAAACAGCGTGTGAATGCAATCGCCAGGGAACAAGGTGCAACAGGTACTGGACCACCAACCCAGCCCCCACTCACACGTACCGAGGAGCTACTGGCCAACCTGGGGACATCTGCAGAACCACATCCACAAGCCTTAGCCGATATTGTGGAGGTGGGTGTCTCTCAACCACTGAGCCTGGAGTTGCCTGGTAAGTCAGTACTGCACCTATAACAACTATATTCCATATAGTTGCATGTGTCACTGTACAATATGTAATGTAACATCATATGCAAGGCATGTATACACACATGCCGCATACTATAGTATGCTACTCTGTGTATGCACACATGTGCATGCACCATAGTATAGTATAATGTACTGGTGTATGTGTTAACATGCACATTGCACCCTGTAGCCATCATACAGGCATGGATTATGCTCATACTGCTGTGTTACTCCTATTTAGGTACCTCTGGCATTCCGCTGTGACAGCAGCCCGTTGCAGGTGAGACTGTTATTATTTATCAGGAATCATAATGCACAGATCTATCTGCCATGTGGCCATTTACAACATGTACACATAATGTATGGTTCTGTCACAATATACAGGTCGGACCTGCAATGCATCACAATGCCTACCCATGTGCAACACTTGCAAACTATGTGAATCATCTCACTGACATGAATCCTCACAAACTGTCATTGCCAGATGTGTGGACAGCTGTGCATACAATGATGGAGGTGCTGTTCACTGTAGAGACATGTACTACAGATCAGAACTACACATGTGGGGAATACAAACAGTACTACACAGTGGGCTGGAGTATGGCCAGCCCACAGGATTAACTGGTGTGGATCATAGCCCTGCTATGAATGTCACACAATGTGATGTGCTATCTTGACATGTCCATGACATCTAGTGTCCTGGCTGCAACACTGCCTACCTAACCTGAAAACATATCCCACATACCACTCTTTGTCTGCATAACCCTGTCGTCAGTGGAGCATATGACATCTGTGGGTGTATGCCATATGGGACAACACAGACATGTGAAATATATGCCTGTCACAATAATTTGGCCAACACATGTACACACATGGCCATGGAGGATGGCCAGAGACATGGAACAACACACACAGTAGACGTGATGCCCTTGTGTGTACACCCTGTCGTACAGTGGCTACACATGGTCCAACTATGGCCTTTGTGTAATGGTTATATTGTAGATGTGGAACACTAGACATCCTACAGGCCTGTGCACATTTTGTGTAGGTGTAACATCAATCCATCACATAAGATGTGTTGAACATCTTGAGGGTGTCACAACATGACAGCAGACATCTGTGCAGTATCCACATCAGCCCACAGATACAGTACATTCCCCTTGCTGGTGTCGGACATCAATGTCATACTTGCTCCTCGTGTGTGTGTGTGTGTGTGTGTGTGTGTGTGTGTGTGGTACACAGATGTCATGTGGAACATAGTGTACCGACGTGTTTGTCATGTCTGGCCATAGTTGCCAGGCAGCAGCAATATGGTTGCAGATGTGCAGGGGTGTCATTCGTATACCCATCAGTGACCTGTGTCACAACTTCCACATCATGGTTTAGTGTGTATACACCTCAGTGACATAGGTTGCCTTCCACAGTATATATGTATTGTATCTGAACACAGTCATGGCTATCAACTGTGTCTGTAACTCACACTGTATAGCAATAGAGACACCTCATGATCCCCTGCAATGGCCATGCACATCAGCTAAATGTGCAGTATATCTATAGGGCAGACAGACAACACTGCATTGGGACACCATTGCCCCACTGTATATTTGACAGGACACCATTGTGTTAAACATGTATGCATACCATTGCACACATCAGCAAATCACATGTCATACTACATGTGATTGTCAAGGTCATATGCCACACATCAGCCAAGTGTACTGTTAACCTGTGCTGGTCTACATGGTGTAACACAGGGATGTATGCTAACTACTACTATGATTGTGTAATTTGCATGCCTTCTGCTATGACACATGCATGCTGTTGTGTGCAACCTAGGGATGTATGATAACTGCCACTATTACTGTCTGCACTGCATGCCGTCTGCTGTATCACATGCATATTACATGCCTTTTGTCATATCACATGCGTGTGTGTATCTGTTGTATAGATTGTAATGTACAGTTCTTGTCTGCCCTCACAGGTGATGTAGGTGCATTGCCCTTTTGCGGTACATCTGATGTTAGTGTCCCCACAGACTCTAGCAGTGATGATGAACATATGATTGGGTCACAGGCAGAGTTGTCAGGGGCTGAATCTGTGCCATTGGTTGCCATTCCAGCTATATCCCCCTCATCCCTGCACACAGATCCCATGCCTGCACATACCCCATCACCAGTGGCCATAGAGGAAGGACAGTTGGTGCGTGGTAGCTTGGAACAGGAAAGTGTGGGGGCTATGGAAGGTGTGCCTGCACACCATGGTGTCAGCCAACTGACTGATGGTGCCCCACACAGGCACGTAGTCAGTGCTGCTCATAGGAGGACCTCTGGCCAACATGCTCCTGCAAGACAGAGCGCAGCAGCTGGTGTCACCAGACACATGTTTCAGGCTGTAATGGAGGCACAGGCACGTGCTGAATGGCACAACAGAGAAGATCAGAGGCTTCAGAGGGCTGCTGTCCATTCTTTAAACAACAACATCCAGGCAATGGTAAATGCTCAACAGCAGATTGCTGAAGCTTTGGATAGACAGTTGGGTGACATGGTTAGAGTCTTTGACCATGGCATGACAATCCGCGAGTGTGAGCTGTCTGTGTTGGAACATCTGGTAGGAGTGAGGCATCGGGCACATGGATGTAGGCCTGCTACATCACCTGTTTTAGGTCTATGTGTACAAGCTACCTCACATCCGCTCCCATAGTGGTGGTAGTAGCAGCAGTGCATCTGGTGCTGTGCTGTCTACACCATGACACAGCAGGCCATGTGCACATGGCCCTGGATGTTCCCAACAGGGACATGGTTCCAGTGGACAAGTGACATCAGACAGTACCCAATCTGCACCTCTGCTTGGTACTGCCCGTGCAACCCCTGGCAGGCAAAGGTCACGCTCATATGGTCTGATGCACAGGGTGAACAGACTAGGAAGATAAGTGTAGTTTACAATTGTTGAATACTGTTGACAGGCAGCAGAAATACCATGTACTACAGATGTACAATGCATTTTGTACTGTTAACAGTATGTGTCTTGTGTAACAACAGTAACTGCATGTTGATCATGATGTTCTGCTGTCCTCCTTTAGGTCTAAATGCACGTGCCGGTGGATGTCAGTGTTAGCAGTTAGTGTCCCATATGTCAATGTGGACTACTCACAAGTATGTATGAATATACCAGCATACACCATGTAGCTGCCACATACCAGTGAGAATGTCCCACATTCCAAACATGTCTACTGATCCAAGAGCATGATATCTGTGTATTAAGCTACTGTGGCTACAGACGTGACATTCATAAAGGGTGACATCACAGGTACAGTTACATGGAGTGGTGAGGTAAGTGAGTGGTCTAGCTGATTACAAGGGTAGAGGCCAGTGGGAAGTGTAGTGCCTCAATGGGAATCAGTAATACACGTTCCCATGACAGGATGCCAACACACAACTGCACCCAAACACTCAGGTATTGACACACGTATTCAGTGACACAGTAACACACCCACACACTTACAGATTCACCAACACAGTAACACACACTCGCACACAGTTGCTACTGGTGAGGTGAGGACCCCTGCCTATGTGCAAATCATCATTACAGTACTGTGCACCTACATGACATGCCACAGAGAATATACATGTACAGGTAGTCAGTATGGCCTAAGATCAGGGACATCAACATGGATAGTAGAATGCATTGCCTGGATGGGGGGGGGGGTCTTATCAGTTCAGTATGGTAACATACATCCTCACCCCAGGGACCAGACAGCCCTACATACACACACTGTGGCATTCAGTATTGAATACACCTATGTCACGTAGATACAGATACCGCACATGTGTGAGATACATGCCCCTGCCTATGTCCTGCTTTCTACATTGCAGTCTATACAGATGTGTACACTAGTGTACAGGAGAGTGAGCAACAATTGAGATGTATTCCCCACCATACGTGACATATATGGACACACACACAACCACACATGCCAGTACTGTGAATCTCAGATCTGCCTAGCTCATAATATGTATAACAGACGTACAGCAGTATTGCATGCATTACAAACTGTACTGATGCTTCCTGTGGCAACAGTGCTCATATATGCACATGAGACGTCTTAACTATTAACAGGTGTCAATTGATTTACCTTCGCTGTCACCCTGACCGCTGCCTAAGTTGTGTGTTATGTCCTTCAGTTAATGAAACCATTGCTTACCGGTTAGACAGGTTATTGTAGGACTGCTTGTGACACACCTGTGAGCTGTCCACAGCAAACATCCATCTGCAAAGATGCCCCACCACTAAGTTATTTCCACACATCTGTCCATACCTGAGGTACATCTTTCTGTACATTCAGCATATCACCATATACAGTTGGCAATGTTGAGGCTGCATTGCAACTGCATGATGTGCTAGGATACACGTCACCTGCATACATCAGCAACTGCACATGCAATGCACAACCCTAATGTACAGGTGTGTAGGTCCTACAATCCTGACATTTGGGCATGTTTGCAGGCATTGCAATTGGTGGACATGTATAATGACATACATGACACATGGACTGCTGTATGATATGATGGGTGTAATGGGTTACCAGTACAGAGAGAATGTTACCTCTGTCAACATTGATATCACACCTTATGTACTGTTAGCATTCAGCAGCCATGGACCTACATTCCATGTGCATGTGTGTAAAGGCTGTAGCCACCTGTTTGCACAAAGGTGTGTGTGTGTGTGTGTGTGTGTGTGTGTGTGTGTGTGTGTGTGTCTGTCATGTACATACCCAGGGCAGGTACATGTATGTCATATCCATACATGAGGGTGTGTACTGGTGTACAACAACAGTCATCTGCTAATGGTGGAAAGTACCAAGGGCCCCTGGTATGTGTACAGCTGACCTGGTTACAGGCACTGGTATCATTGCATTGCATAACACATGATGCAACCATGTCAGTACATGGGTACTCTCTACAGTTGATGTACAGTCACATGGTGGTGTACTCTTATATGTCCTACAACATGTATGGATGTGTGTTGGTGGTCCAAGGGCATGGTGGTGTCTGTGGTTTACATCCTAGAATGCAGCATGTGACACTGTGTCCTGCACATGACTCATCTGTGATGCCTTTCATGGAGGTACTGGTCAGTACATGTGAGTGGCCTTTATGTATGTGGGTACACCACCTGGAGTGGTCTGTACCTGTGTTAAGGCCCACATGTCTGGTTCTGAGATATATGGTGGCAGTGCTAGGTTCTGAGGTATATGGTGGTAGTGCTATTGTGCACTATAGCACCATCAGCCAGGTGTTCCTCACTACACAGATGTCAGTACTCCCCATTGTTGGATCTACAGTGACCAGCTGTGATTATGGATGCTACACATCTAGCACTAGTTAGCACAAGAAAACAATGCAGTTGTCCTGTAGGTGTCAGGAAGTTATCCTGTATTTAGAACATTTGCCTTGGAATGGCACTGTGTGGGCAGATGCGACTTGGTATTATCCCCACTCCCTTGAATCATGGATGCATGTGATATGTGTCAAAGGCCTGTCTACTGTTAGCCATGTCATTCCAGAATGACAGCAGACGTTGTGTATAAGACCGGTGTCAAATATATGTAGAGCAGCGTTCCTGCTAACAATGACAACTACTAACACCAGAGCCCATTACATTGTGTTCTTTACATCTACCTGTAATAGCATGGCCACTGTGGCCTTCCATGTTTAGAAACAGAGTGCATCCCAGTCAGCCCTGTGCTACTAAGTGTATGAGCATGCCCAGTATATCCTTGTGTAGATGGACACATAGTAGTGCATTTCGAACAGCCCTGTGCTACTAAGTGTGTGAGCATGCCCCCTGTGCTACTAAGTGTATGAGCATGCCCAGTATATCCTTGTGTAGATGGACACATAGTGCATTCCAAACAGCCCTGTGCTACTAAGTGTGTGAGCATGCCCAGTGACACCTTGTGTCGGTTATGTGCCTCTTTGTATGGGCATGGCCATTGTAACCCTGTATAGTGGTAGTAGTCATCCATTCCACAGATGGGCATACTCCAGGTCAGGATGGATTCCTACTTTAAACACACAGGTTCACAGGTATGTACATCTTAACTGCCAGCATCCCTGTTGATGTCCGCATTCCTAGAAGGTCATAATGACAGCCTTGAAATGTGTAGTCTGTGTGGCATGACTCGTAAGTATGTAGTATTGTAATAGTAATCTGTAAATAGGCAGGTGTTCCATTCCCACCACTGGCGTGTGTGTATGTCTGTCCCCGTTTGCCAGAGGACTGTAAATTGCTTTTAGACTGCTCACACTTCATACAATTCGTATACCCACCTTTGGCAGGGCAGATGATGACACCCACCTACAAATACACCTCTGGGAGTGCTGTGTCCCAGTAATCAAAGTAGTTAGGTCGGTGTTCTAGTCCCACACTTGCCGTGTGTGTGTGTGTGTGTGTGTGTGTGTGTGTGTGTGTGTGTGTGTGTGTGTGTGTGTACTGAGTATGCTTTTAGACTGCTCACACTCCATACATTTCTTATACCTGATGATGTCATCCATCTATAAATACACCTCTGGGAGTGCTGTGTCTGCTGTAGTGTAATGTGTGTGTGTGTGTGTGTGTGTGTGTGTGTGTGTGTGTGTGTGTGTGTGTGTGTGTGTGTGTGTGTCCAAAGGCAGATGATGACACCCACCTACAAATACACCTCTGGGAGTGCTGTGTCCCAGTAATCTCGGTAGTGTGTTCTGTAACTGCATAATGCTGTAGTGTAGTAAAGTAGTTAGGTCGGTGTTCTAATCCCAGACATGCCAAGTGTGTGTGTGTGTGTGTGTGTGTGTGTCTGCCTGTGTGAGACAAGTACAGTGCTTTGTAGTATTCGCCGTAGCTTGTGCCCTAAACGTGTATTGCTGCAGTGTGATACAGTAGGGGTTTGTATACTGGACATGGCAAGTGTGTGTTTGTCTGTCAGAGCCTGTGTAGAGGTGGCCGTGATTGTCTTACCATTGGACATGTTTGGGAGTGAGTTTTCTAGTTTTCCTATATGGTATCCATCTTATGACACATTGACCACCTCACGAGAAGTACAGCTGTCAGTCAGCCACGGGACTGTGTTGGCAAGCCATACCCATACATCTGGCAAAAGGCCTGGTGAACTTAGTATGCAGCCCTACTAGTACCCGGTATATGTCCCACACCCATGTGCCATGCACAAACAAACTTGCCTAGGATATCCCACTATGTTGCTAGTACCATGCACATTGAGGACAGATAGTAGGCATGGTGTGAATGCAGTGGCCTGCAGAGGACATGGCACTGTGTACAGCGGTACAATAGGCACATATATGCAGACATTGTGCCTTCACTATGTTCCACACTGAATGCCTG
Organism: Protopterus annectens; assembly: GCF_019279795.1. NCBI lineage: Eukaryota > Metazoa > Chordata > Ceratodontiformes > Protopteridae > Protopterus > Protopterus annectens. The sequence continues at coordinate 1,815,361,686 of NC_056728.1, read as the reverse complement.
CAACATATGTGGTGCCATCAAATGTGATCCACAAAGGCCAGACAATGCTGTACACATGTGCCCTGTATGGACCCATGCCACTGACACCATGAATACCTGTATCATACTATCCTTGCAGGTGCAGGGCCGACCTGCTCACTATAAGCACTTTTCGCCACACCAGGCCAGTATTGGCATATTTGGGTATAACAGGCTGTGTACACAACATGTGTCTGCCAAACCAGGTACACCTGTACATGTCACTGTACAGTATTGTGGGACATGCACATCCCAGGTAATGTCCATGTGAAGGACTATCAAACACAGACATGGCATGCATTGCAAAGCTATGGCCCTACATATTGGTAACCAGGATGTCAGGCCAGGTAATGCAGTATCCATCTGTGTGGGACATTGCAGACACTACACCCCTGCACTGCACACCATTGTCGGGTGATGCAGTGCCAAGGATTACCCCCTCACCCAGCCTTGTACAGCCATCTTGCACAGCCAACCACTACACACCCATGGAGCAATGCATACCTGCATGCCAGTACTGGCACCCTATGTCTACGTGTGGGTTGTGATGCTCCCAACCACAGTCACTCCCAGTATAAACCTCATTGGCATACCAACAGTTGTCAAGCACTTTCACATGCCCTAGCCCATAGAACCTCCTGATATCCCCTGTGGTGCATGTGGTCCTGTGCATTACTGCAGTGTAGCAAACTAAGTAGTTATGTTGTGTATTTGTGGCCCTGGCAAAGGTGTCAATGTGTGTCCATTAGAGAATGTGGTTGTGGTGACAATGGCATCCATTCATGTGGACAGGCATGTGTGCCGCACATAATGTATGTCTACTATATCTGTTGCAGATGTCACTCACCTACACACATATGTTCTTACAGCACAGCAACATGTCGCCTTTGTGGCACATGTAGTAACGTCATGCACATGTAATAGTATTGAGTAGTCAGGGATTTGACCCCTGTACTCTTCGACGTGTGGCGGATGATGCTTATGGTTAAGTCTCCAAGCCCTTCCCTGGTGTACTTTGCCTGTCCCACCCACACACTCTGGTGGATGTGAAGATGTACACCTGCACAGCAGCAGCATGTGTATTGTAAGTGATGGAAATGGTCAGGTGATGGCTTCTGCACCTATTGCAGTCCTCCTCTAGCTGATTGCATGTGGTACAGCTGTGATGGTGTTCCCATAGCCATCCACATGATAAACACAGTACACTGTCTAGGGAAATGTTGTTATCTAGCCATGACAGCTGCTGTGAGTGGTACCTAGATGTTGTGTTCTGACACGCCATCACAGATGATATCTGGATGTTCCTCAATCATTTTCCACAGTGGGAAATAGCCTAAAGACAGGAGAGTGATGTGCCACACATGACTACAGCATGTAAGTGTAGCTATGCTGCATTGAGACTACTGCCTTTTTAACATGTGTGTGGTAATGGTGATTCTGCATGTTATAATATGAGACATGACAGTACTCTGTTCATGAGGGACCCCAATCTGTAGGGCCATCTGTGAACTGGTCAGTGTTTGCAACCATTTGTTTCCTGTGTTACACACTGAACACACATCTGTGCACAGCTGCACAGCAGAAGCATGATTGCAGACAGTACATGATGATAGGGATGTGTTACTGCCATCGCATCCCTGACTGGACATGTGTCACATGAGACAGTGGTATGACAGACACTGTGTGGGGTTCCCCAGTGACAAGCCAATGATGGGCAACTGTTCATAGCTGCGGTCACACATCTACTACACATTGTGCAGTTGGCATGCAGTATATATGCATGTGTTATGCTCCCTCTGCAAATGTATACCATCTGTTGTGTTGGGTTGCTGGTGATATCTATGCATACTGTCGTTGGTAATCCTGTATGCTGTTGTCTATCACTAAGCCATATGTGGGTTTAAAATGCAACACCATAGGCTGAATGGGTTGGGAGGTCCCGGCAGAACCTCCTGTCCCACTTCAGCTGACCATGGCACCGGGCACTAGCACATCTGGGGCCCAGCCATAGACATCAACCTCTGTTGGCTCTGCACCACCTTCTGGTGGTACCACTACTGAGGATGGAGCATGTCCCCTCTGAGAGCGGAACCAGACAGGTACATATCTGCTGTCATGCGGTCCCAGACATGTTGCGTTGGTGGCTCCCTAAGGGGTTATGAAGCCAGATACGCCAGTTCAAGGGTGGAGTGTCACATATACAGGGTGATGCTGCCCCTCCTGGACAGCCCCCAGCACTGCCTCCTTTGCAGCTGTGTAGGTGCAGTGGCAGTTGCCCATGGCTGGGGACCTCCGTCCCATTGTTCCCATGGGCTTTTGAATGCCAAAGACCCATCCCCGTCCAGGGTGTATCCCCCCCACATGTCAAATACCAACCCTGTATGCTGTCTTTTCTGTGATCCTACCTATCCTCCACAGCCATACCTACACTCCTTCCCCAACATCTGACCCTCACCTATGGACACATAAGGCCAATCGGCTCCTAGGACAACATCTGCCCTATACATAGCTGTCCATTACACACACGTGCCCACTGGACACATGAAACCTTTGTAATATGCATCACAACATACTCCTGTTATCCTCATCCCTGTCCCTCAGGCACACAATCCTGGTATGCACATAACTCCTACATGGTCCAGGTACACGTGATGAGGATGACCCCATTGTACACACAACACTACCAGTCCCTCTATGGTTAGCCCATTTATGATGATGATGTTGCACACAGCACCTTGCAAGAGTACTGTTCACACATAATGATTGGACAGGTACTGTGATGTTAATGTACATTACATGCACAGAGTGATGTATACGGCCAATGTACAACTATTTGCGTGTATGTCTGACACATGCCTGTCTGAGGGAGTCTTGTGATCACATAGTGCAACACCACTACATAATTTAGGTGTCACTGGTGATTCCCGTTTCATTCCCATTTCATTAATTTGTAATGATATGTTCCTGATACATCTCTATATATGTATGTACCTATATGCTGGACATAAACACTCACATATACATCTACATGATGGGATACATTCCTATACTGTTGAATGACTGCGCTGCATGAAATGTTTGTGGTACTGTCCTTTGTCTGTATATCTGCCATGGTGTTTTGGTAATACACATTAGCTGTGCGCGCAGGGTCCTGGTTCCGATCCTTGCAAAGGATGTTTATTTGGTTGCAGGGCAGAACAAGCCCATTGGATACGGAGGGAGTAAGGCACATTAAAGTGGTTGGGAGCAGGTGTGCATGGGTTTGCTTGGTGTTAAGCACTGCTGACCTCTGGTTACAGCCTCTTACACTCGGTTACCTCTATATTGCTTTACCAGTGCAATACTTGCATACTGGTAGTTAAACACGCTTACACCCACTCGCTCCTGCACTTGCAAATGCACCGACATTGGTGCTTGCATCTGTCACTCACACCCCTGGGTCGGAGTGAGGACCACACTATTACCTTCTGATGCCTATTACATTGGACTACATAAATACAGTATCAAGAATGGCTGCCTATTAGGCGACGGCATGGCGTTCGACTGTACTGAATTAGCGGCCTGTCTGGTGAATCAATCATATTTGTGTGTTCCTCATACAATCTGCTCCCACCTTGTGATGCCTATCACATCGGACTACATGACTACAGTCATAGCCGGCCATAGGCATAGGCCAACTAAGCGGCCACCTAGGGTGCCGCTTTAGTGGGGGCACTTTAACAGTATTTATTTGGTGTAGGTAGACCCGGATGGGGGCACTGGATGGTATGGTGGGGAGTGCTGTTGTGCCCTTTTGCCTAGGGCACCAGTTGACCTAAGGCTGCTTCTGACTACAGTATCGGGAATGGCTGCCCATAAGGCGATGGCATGGCATTCGACTGTACGGAATCAGTGGCCTGTCCAGTGAATTAATCATATTAATTGTGTGTTCCTCATGCAATCTGCTCCCACCTTGTGATGCCTATTACATCGGACTACATGACTACAGTATCGGGAATCGCTGCCTATTAGGCGACGGCATGGTGTTCGACTGTACGGAATCAGCAGCCTGTTTAGTGAATTAATCATATTTGTGTCCCGCATGCAATCTGCTCCTGTCTGGGTGATACATGGGAACCGAGACTCTTCAATACAGACAAGTGGTTGGGTTGTGGGAGCTACCGCATACCTATTATAGGTTTGCCACCTTTTCAACTTTAGGGTTACCACCTGTCCCACTTTGTGAGGGACACTGTGAAAATAATCAAGACATAGCAAATGTCCTGATTACAGGACATTATTATATTCTACGTTTCATTAATAGTTGCATAAAACAGTTATTTTCTATATGAAACTTCTATATATTATGTGAAGTAGCATAAGCAATTCAAATGTAACTAGATTAAGCTTTTATTTGTGCAAATAAGTATAATCCTGTACTATGCACGGCTGTTGGTATGTTTTGTCCTGGAAAGTCTGACATTTCTACAGAACATGTCCCACTTTGGCCATTTGGAAAGTTGGCAACCCTATAGGACCTGTATGTAGAGAAGTCAGACTTTGCAGGGCAACACATACCCACAGCCAGTAGAAAGGGGAGTACTTCACTATTTTGCCTAAATAAAAGGTTATTCTTGTAGCATTATAGTTGCTTATACTGTTACTTATAACATTTAGGTACAAAATAATTGTTTTATGCAACTACTACAGACAATATAGGAAATCTTTGCCTTAAATCACAGGACATTTGCCATAATTACATTTATTTTGCAGGGCACAACTGCCCAAAGGGGAGTGTCCCTCGCAAAGGTGGACAGGTGGTAAGCCCAACCCTATTATTCTATCAACTTTCTAAGGTAGTCAGTGGAACATGCGCTTTCTCTCACTAGCAGACCTCTCATACGAATGGGGAAGAATAAAAACTGAATCAGGGACACTGCATAACAACCTCAGGGACACATTTAGAAGGTTGGTGCTATTAACCTGACACACTGACGGACCCAGAGCACATATGTATTCATACACATTGTCTGAGGTACATGCTGTTTAGGACTCTTACATGTTGTCATTATTCATTACGTGTATTCCGCCAACTTTCCTCCTAATATCACTAATTCTAGGAGGGTTTAGTTGGGACTGTGTTAGATTCTGATTCATAATCATGGATGTCCCTGGTAATTGGGGACAGTTCAATGATATGGTCCCTATGTGTTCCCCCAATGGTTTACAGATGGACATGTCAAGTAGATGTGCTCTTAAGGTTTGGGAGGTATGGGCATCTGTTATACCCACATCGGAAAATTACTTACACCCACGGGGTGGTCCTAATATGTGTCTGCCAGCCAACACCTGCACACCTAGGCCCATAATCACATACCCATAATTCCCCTACTTGCCACTACTCTACAGCAGTCATCCTTACTGTGGGTGCAGATGGGATATGAACACACCCCTACACACTGCCCACTCTCCCTGTGTCGGGACACATGTCGTACGTTGTGTCAACCCATGTGTTATCAGGCTTGCACAACCTACTGTTCTGTGTACAGCTACATCCTGGTCGCAGTAGTCTTTACTCGCATTGCCTGGAAGAACAGAATTTTTGGTGTCCCACAAAAGACGTCGCTGTCCATGTTTAAAGTGTAGACTTTGTAGATCTCTCCCACTGGTAGTTTCCTGCCGGTAGTCTGGGAAGCAGTGTTTATTTACCTTTATTGCATGTCTGTATGTCTCACCAGCCTAGCTGGGGGTGGGGTGGGAGGTAGACGTTTGTTGATTGGACCTCCTACCAACATATGCCCGGTCTGAACATATGTTACCCGTAACTGCTGTAACATAACCTAGGTATATACATGTGTATATTTACTGTAACATATATATATATATATATATATATATATATATATATATATATATATATATATATATATATATATACAGATATATCTGCATATGTATTTATACATGTATATTCAAATCCTGCTGTATATTTATTTATTTTATTTATTTTACATTTATTTTACATTTGTTGACTGGGCTAGTCTAACTGGATACATGTCCATTTTCAGTAGAGGCCCGGGGAGAAAAGCTCCAGACAAAACATTATACACAATAAAGATTAATATTGGAATTACATTAGCAATTTTAAACATTTAAAATCAGAGTATGGAGAGAAAAAAATAAATTGATCAAGCAAAGAAAAAGAAATAATAATAAGGGGTTTTTTTTTTTTTTTTTTTTGAGGATGAGACTACTCATTAGTAATATTTGGGGTAGTTAGTTAAAAGGAATAATATGCTTGTAAATATTAAAATTATATGCAAACCTTTGTAAACAGGAGAGAAATAGGAAGGTTGAAGAGGAAAGTATGTAGAAGAGAGGAGAAGTCAGAGAGCAAAGAAAGGAGATCAGTAGTCTACATTAGTGGGGTAAAGGGTGAAAGTGGACCTTAGGGAGTAGGAAGATAGAAGTGAAAGAGGAAGCAGTTAGTCAGGGTTTGTGCAGGGGCACATCCAGTGAGATTTTAGGTGAAGTTTGAGTCTTAGTTTAAAGAGAGAAAGGGATGGTATTTGAGTTAGGTCTGTTGGTAGGAGGTTCCAGTGTTTGCCAACAGTGTTTGAGAAAATGCTATCACCTGACAAGTTATTAGACTTCATAGTACAGACAAGTAATCTAGTAGAGGAACGAAGTGAAGTTAGATTAGTGTATGGGGTGATAAGGTTAGTGAGAATCGGAGTATTTTTAGGTTGATAAAAGATTTTATGAGCAATGATGAGTTGGGAAAATGTTAGTAAGTTAGGTAATTCAAGCCAGTTGAGTTGCTTAAGATTAAGACAATGGTGTGTCTCGTATGGGTTGCTGGTAGCAAATCTGGCGATATTGTTATAGGCATGTGAAAATTTTTGGAGGTTAGTTCTTTTTAGATTAGTATAAATAGATGAAGCATAGAGAAGTGCAGAGATTAAGTGAGAGTGGGCAATGGTGGTTCTGGCTTGAGGAGTAAGGAAAGGTTTGATTCTGTATAAGGAACCAATTTTTCTGTTCACTGCTTGTATGGTGTTGTTAATGTGAATATCATAGGTGAGGTTGTTGTCGATAGTCACTCCTAGCAGTTTGGTAGATTGTTCAGGTGTTATCAGGGTGCCTTTGCTAGATACAATAGAGAGATCAATAGGTGGGGACCTATTGGTAGGTGGAAATAGTAGCAGCTTCGTTTTTGGCATTGAGAAGTAGGCGCTTTAGGAACCATTCTTCAACCATGTTAAATACCCTTTGGGTTTTATAGTGGAGGTCTGAGGTGGAGTTAGCAGAGCATATAAGTGTGGAATCATCGGCATATTGAATACAGGTGGCCTCAGGGACTGCAATGTGAAGGTCGTTGATAAAGAGAGAAAAGAGAAGAGGTCCTAGAATTGAGCCCTGGGGGACTCCTATGGAGACTGGTAGAAGGGATGATAGTTTATTTTGCTAGACAACTGCTTGTTGCCTATTGTTAAGGTAAGATTTGAACCATTGAATAGCTGGGGGGTCGTGAGCCAGAAGTTCAAGGGTATTTATCAGTAGGGGATGGTTGACCATGTCAAAAGCCTTTGACAAGTCGATGAAGAGAGCAGAAGAGAGGGTGCTGTTATTACGGTTTTTATTGATGGTATCAGTGAAGGATAGAAGGGCGGTGGTGGTACTGTGAAATGGCCTAAAGCCATGTTGGCAAGTAGCCAAGATATTGTGTTTTATTAAGTGGTTAAGTAACTGATGGTGAATACATTTTTCCATGACTTTAGCTAAGGGTGAAAGAAGAGCTATTGGTCTGTAGTTAGAATAGTCAGTGGATTTTCCACCTTTATGAAGTGGGATGATATGGGAGACCTTCCAAATATTAGGGATGATACCTTCATTAATGGTTCTATTTAGTAGGATGGATATGGGAAAGGCAATGGATTTTGCTGCTATTTGCAGATATTCAGCAGGTAGTTGGTCTGCTGAGGGGGAAGAAGGTTTAAGCTTTATGAGGATTTTATAGATAGTTAGTAGAGATGGGGTGGAATGTGAAAGTTGGTAGGGTTATAGAACTATGTGAAGTTTGGTTCCTATTATCAGAAGACAGCTGGCTTGCCAAGGACTGGATGGTCTCTGTAAAGTAGGTGTTGAAATTATTCGCAGTTTGGAGTGGGGTGTTTTGGTCAGCATCATGAGGAGATGGTGTACTACAGTGACCAGGTTTAAGGAGACTATTGATGCTTGCCCAGAATTTCTGAGGTTGCTTTTGGTGAGTTTGTTGAAGCTTGCTATAGTAGTTCTTTTTGTCAGATAGTATAGCCCTTTTTGTCATATTTCTAAATTGTCTAAAGATTTGTCTATCAGGAGAGGTTCTGTTAGTTCTCCAGTTATGCCAAGCCTTATTTCTTTGTAGTATTTTATTCTTAGTTTCAAGTGTTAGCCATTGGGCTGGTTTGAATTTCATTCTAATAGATCGTTGGGGCGCATGCTTATCTAGGATAGCAAGAAATTGTGAGTTAAAGTATGTCACAGCTTCATTGAGTGGAAGGTTTTTAACAGGTTTCCAATCACAAGCTCTAAGTTCGTTCTGGAAGAGTTCGGGGTTGAAATGTTTCTTAGACCGAATTGTTCTGTATGTTGGGGTGATGAAGATATCATTTTTTTGTCTTATTATGTAGGTAAGCATGTGATCACTAAGATCGTCTGGTAAGGTACCCACCTTGTAAGAGGTTGGGTCTTTATTTGTAAGTATCCAGTCTAAGGTACTTTCTTTGTTATTAGGTTTGTTAATTCTGGTCGTTTGGTTGATAGTTTGAGTAAAACCATGGAGATTAATGTGTGTGGAGGGGTTAGTGGTATTAATGGTTTTCCAGTCGTAATTGAAGTCACCTAGTACTATAGTTTCCTGTGGGTAGTCTGTAGACACCCATCCAAGGATTTCTTCAATAATTATGTTGTTATTACCAGGGGGTAAATAGAGACAAATTATATAGATGGATTTTTTAGGGTTAATCTGCAGTTTAGAGATAAGGATTTCAGCTTTATTTTGCAAGGGTGGGATGTCATTAATAGAGGAGATCTGGAGTCCATTTTTGTAAAGGAGTGCTACTCCTCCTCCCTTACGCTTTAGGTGGTCCTGCCTTAGAATGTTGAAACCAGGAGGAATTATTTCATTATCCTTGATTCCTGGCTTTAACCAAGTTTCTGTAAGGCAGAAAATGTCAATTGAGTGAGTTTCAAGTAGAGCGTGAATGTGGGCGATTTTGTTATTTATGCTGCGAGCATTTAGGTGCGCTATTAGTAGGGAGTTAGTATGTTTATTTAGACTAGTGGGATTTTGGTCGGATGTGGGGTGGTTATTTAGTGAAACTGCTATGGTAGGGCCTGGATTAGGGTGTATGTCCCCATCCTTTAAGAGCTGCTTTATGGATGAGGACATGGGGTTATGTGGGATGTTTGAGAGAAGTTTCCATTTCTTTGTGTTCAGGTTCAGTAGCTTTATATGGATATATCGATGGTATTGCGGTGACAAGTAACATGGCGAGAAAGTTATGTTTATGTGTTTGTGGGAGTAGACTATATTTGGTGTGGTAGTGTGTTTTGGAGGGAGGTTAGTGAGGAATAAATTGGGTTTCTCATAATAGGTGAGGAGGTAGGCAGAGGTAAGGATGGAAAGGATGGGTAAGAAGATTGATAT